>NW_028094910.1:21375-30415 GCF_014824575.4 Sturnira hondurensis | reverse complement strand
TTTGATAATGTCTCTCCCCATGCAGTCTGCCTCAAGTGGGCCCCATCATTTCTTACTCTTACAGCTGGGAGCAGTGAGGAGTCCGAATCTTCTCTGGGGACTCCTGGAGTCTCCTTCACATGGAGGGATCCCTGCATGGGTCAGCAGGGGGTGCTGTAACACAGGTTTGGACAGGGTCTGCTCTTCAGCCATCTGTGGTCTGGTTCCAGATGCCAGGTGTTCCCTGGGGCCCCTTGGGAGTCACATACTAAATTTGTTACAGACATCCCCCCTCATGGGGCCAACTCCCAACAAAGAAACAGACTTATGGTGCCATATGGGGCAGAGCCGTCAGTGAGACAGACAGATGTGCATGGAGAAACCTCCCATCCACGGAGTTTGGGGAGGGAAAAAAGGGACCCCAGATGCTGCTTGGAAGCAGAGGGTCTCAGAAGACAGAGCCCTGTACCTTCTCCAACATGGCCCAGACCGCTGTCATCCTGGTCCTCCTCACTCACTACACAGGGGCCTGGGTCCTGAGAGTCTGGGAATGTGTTCCCAGGAGGACACAGGGCCTCTCCCTGGGGGTCCTGGCTGTGTTGCTGGAACCCAGACTCCCCATCCTGTGCCTTTCTTTCCTTTATTCCGGGACCCAGTCTGGGCTGACCCAGGAAGCCTCAGTGTCGGGGTCTCCGGGTCAGACTGTCAGCATCACCTGCACTGGAAACAGCAACAATGTCAGATACAGTGGTGCAAGTTAGTGCCAGCAGGTCCCTGGGGCTGTCCCCAAACTTCTCATATATGGTAGCACCAGTCAGCCATCAGAGATCTCTGCTCACATCTCTGGCTCTGGTTTGGGTTCCAAGGCCTCCATGATCATCTTTGGGCTCCAGCCTGAGGACAGGGCTGATTATTTCTGTGCCACGTTGGACAAAGGTCTCAGGTCACACCCCACTCCAGGGGCCGTGGAGAGTGAGACCAAACCCCTCCTCTGTCTGTGCCCCTGAGCGGGTGGTCAATCTCTGTGATCATCTGGGTCCAACAACAGCTGAGTGCTTGATGTTTCTGTCATCTTTCCTCCAGCTTTTGGGAGTCTGATGCTGTTAGTGCAGCGTGTCATGTAGTGGCATCTGTCACAGGGTTCACTCCCATACTGTCCCTGCATGTCCCCGCCTACCCAGAGCTGGGGTTCCTCCATGAATTGCTGGGTAGGACATTGTCCCCAGGCACAGCCTGACTGTGTACGTAGGTGACCCACGTGCAGGGTTTGTATGGCATGATGACGTCAGCATTACTGAATGAGGCCTCACCTTTGCTGTGGCTCCTGGGAAACTCCCTCTGACCCTCAGGTGGGCGTCCCACTGGAGAAGACTTCCTTGCCCTGGAAATGCCTGGGCTCTGTACCAAGTTTGAGCAGATCCTCATAAGACAAACGTGGTTATAACAAAAAAAATTAAGCACAGTTAGCTAATTATGAATAGTCATTTGATACCGATCATAGGTATGTGAATGTTTTTATACTCTTGCACTTTGTGTATGCTTAAAATTTAAAGTTCCTTGAACATCCCAAACAGCGAGGGTTTCTAAGGTCATCTTCAGCTCTGTGGAACTTTTATATTCACGCATCACTGATCCTAGAGAGCTTTTCTTTCCAAGTCACGAACTCCTGAGAACCATAGATTCTGTTGTAAGTGGTGATAGCAGGCTGCTCCCAGGGTCTGGTGCACAGACTTCTTGATCAGCGTGTGGGAAGTCCCCCTGGCAAGATGACAATAGAAAGACAGGGCTGTGCAGGGGACAGAAAATCTGCATGTGGTTTACAGGGGACATCATGGCAGATTTGGGAGGACCCAACAAGTGTGCCCCCAAGGACTGTGGGGTGGACTGGGTGGACTGGGTGTCAGGGGGTGGGACCAGAGCTCTGGGAGGCAGACCCCACAGCTGTGTCCTCTGGGTGGTGTCCGGCTGCACGTCCCTCCCCAGGGCTGCTGTCCAGTAGGAAAATCAGAGACAGAGGCCTCACTGACTGCCAGGCTGGCCCTTCCACAGGACCCAGACCCTGTGAGTTCATTGGGGACAAGCGAGGGTGGGGAGACATCTGCATAGGTATCTCCTCCAGGATGAGGTCAAGGTAATAGAGGCCTGGTCACACAGACCCAGGGACAGTGGCAGAGGCTGTGTACATGGTGGCCCAGATTCCTCTCCTGCACAGGGTCCTGTCTAGTACAGTTAGTTCCCCAGGTGGAGCCAGGAAAGTTTTGCATGTGCACAGAATTCCTCTCTCAGCTCTGCCTCACCTAGCAAGCGCCTCATCTAATAACACAGTGATTTAAAATAAAAATACCAACTTTACTTCACTGGTTTCAAGGGGTGAATATAGCTGAACTTTCTAAGAGATGGAACAGGTGTAATCTGGAATTCCATGTTGTCAGCATTCTAGAGAGTCTAATAAAAACATTCAGCTTATGTTTCAATAAGCCATCCTCCTGCTCAATAACAGAATATCAAACCGTTCATGTTTTAACAGTGTTATTCAGATAAAATCCACATACAGTAATCCACCCCCATGCAGTGTATTTCACTGTATTTTCTAATATAGCCATAGACTCACACCATCAATATCGAATATGTGACACTGTACATGACAGTCTGAGTGAGGGAGTTCTTGTTGATTTGTTTTGTTTCATTTGTTTCATTGTAAAGACGGCTTTAGTCCTGATGATGTCTCAGCCAGGGCCATGGCTTACTGGTCATGCATGAGTAGCTCTTTGTCTAGAGTAAAAATCTGCTAAATCACCTCTTTAATTTCGGAATTGCAGAAGCCAGCTGGGACTCAGTGGGGTGCTGGGTGACATGGGGCTTTGCTGCCATCGATCTTCCAGGCGGATGCAGTAAGAGGCACGGAGCACGTCCAGTCCCAACGCTCCTCCTGTTCCTGCTCAAGGTTACCCAAGAGGGATAACATCACCTGCTCACAGCAGAGAACCATCCTGGAGAAGACGTGGAGGGAGAAGGAAGCTGTCTGAGGTGGGTACAGGCCCAGTGGTGACGTGACTTACCAAGGACTAGGGTCCAGGCCTTGGACCAGCCTGGGAGCTCATCCTGGCCCATCTCTGATCATCTTCTGTGGGGGCAACTTCCCTAGCAATTCCCTGGGATGCCACGAATGAGAGTGAATATGGCCCAGACATGATGTGATCTGCTTAGCGGGGGGGAAGTGAGCTGTGGCCAGTTTCTCAAGGGAAAAAGGCCAGCAGCAGCCAGTTTCTCCGAGGAGAAAAAGGCCTGGAGTCCCCTCTTCCAGGGCTTTTTATTGGGTTCTAATACACAGGAATGCAGGGTGGCAAGGATCAAACAGTAGATAACATTTCAAAGAAATATGAGGGCTTCCTATGAGTCAGTCTGTGAGGAACAGAGTTTTAGAGTTTCCTTACTGGACCCTTTAACATATGAATGACAGCACTCTTACCAGAGCCTATTTCACAGGTTTATCAGGAAGTCTTTGTGACGCCAGATTTTTCCCCAGGACAAGCTCTGGCAAGGCATGGAGCTGCACCCCTCTCCATCAAGTCTTCAGGTTTAAGGGGATTAGAGCCAGGAAGCGCTTCTCTCAGAGGACACAGGGACTCAGGCTATGTCACATAGCTGGGGGGCAAGGGTCTATTGCCTGCTCTTTGTTGCAGCCCTGAGAGCCCTGGATCCAGGGCACAAGGGGAAGTGACGTTGTCTGCCTTCAACTGCCCAAACGTGCACCACATTTGCAAACGCGCCACATTCTCACAGTTAGTTTGTTAGTAAACTAAGATCGTACAGGAAAATAAGAAAAAGTAGAAAATACAGAAATATTTCATTTGAAATATAAATAAGTTTTAGAATGCCTAAGACAAAGCTCCGAGAAGAACACTGACACAGTAAGAAGCACACTCCTAACATGAGAATAAGTCAGTTTCTAAAACCAACAGGCCTTCCACCTTCCCCGCTGGTATGGTGAGGCCCACCACAGCCATCACTTTTAACCAGGCACTCGGCTAAACCAGATCTCTAAAAAACTGTACATGCATCACATGAATTAAAAAGTTTGATGCATTATTCTCCTTTCATATCCCACTGAGCGTTTTTCTGGAACACCCCCTTGCTATGTCCTTTCCCTGAGATGCCCCTCTGAGCCCTTCAAACCAGACCAATAGTCCCACAGCCTGTGATGTTAGAAAGGAGGCTCACTGCACATCTGCTTCCCTATGTCTTCACTGGAAATGAAACCACATTACTTAGTTAGTCATTTACACACATGTTGGCACCTGAAGGAACCCGTGGAACTGAGATGCACCAGTAACCAGTACAGTGTATCAGAGTCACAGTATCTGGGAATCAGACCCTGGATGTGTGAATAGTCAGTGACCTCCTGAGCTGCAGACACCAGTTGGGCCAGTTCTCATGGCTTAGTCTAGGGAGACAGGTGTGCCCTGTGACCAGCAGGGGGCAATGTGAGACTTTGCTGTGGTCCCCACATACCTGCTCCGGGAAGACTGTTCACTCAATAGAGCCTGGATTTGGAGGTTGGGTTCTGTATTCCATGGTGGGAACTCACCATCTGTGTCTTCTGTGTCTGGGCGTATTGCCGTGAGCATTCCACTTGTGTGGTCTCAGCAGGTGTCCCCTTTTCCAGGGCTCTCCCAAAAGGTGAAGCCAAACTCCACCCTTCTCTGTCTGGGGTGTGAGATGAGCTCCAGCACCAGGACTCAGAGAGGAGCTGGGCAGCCCCTGGAAAGACACACATTTGCATGAACGCCCCTCCCCTGGCAGAGGGTGGGGAGAAAAGGAGGCCTGGGCAGCTCAGCCCCACTGTGGGCTCAGGGGCTGTGTGCACCATGGCCTGGACTGCTCTCCTCCTCGTGCTCCTCTCTCACTGCACAGGTAGGGACAGGCCATGGGGACACGGGACAACCTTCAGTATTACTCCCCTCTTGAAAAGAATTCTTAGAATGTTACAGTTTCTTTAGCAAGTACCCATTATATCTGTGTCTGCAGGTTCACTCTCCCAGGCTGTGCTAACGCAGCCGCCCTCCCTCTCTGCATCTCCTGGAGCCACGGCCAGACTCACCTGCACCCTCAGCAGTGGCATTGGTGTTGGTGGCTACTACATAGGCTGGTTCCAGCAGAAGCCAGGGAGCCCTCCCCGGTATCTGCTGTGGTATAAATCAGACTCAGACAAGTACCAGGGCTCTGGGGTCCCCAGCCGCTTCTCTGGATCCAAAGACACCTCGGCCAATGCAGGGCTCCTGCTCATCTCTGGGCTGCAGCCCGAGGACGAGGCCGACTATTACTGTGCGATCTGGCACAGTGATGCTTTCCACAGTGACTCACACAGATGGGGAAGTGGGACAAAAACCTCAGCCTAACAGAATTTTGGTTCACAACAAATGAACATACAGAAATAACTTGTATATAGGTAAATTTTACTTAGAAATACCGTTTGACCCATTATGAGTTACTCTCACTTTTCTCTCCTAAGTTTCTGAAGTCTCACGAAGCAGTAACAAAATCAAAACCAAAACAATTATGACACAGAAATGCTGCCCTTCATCTGTGTGCAATGCAACCAGAGCCTGAGGAATGTCCCTTTCTCCCTGGAAGTGAGTTAACAGCCCTTCATGCCTTTCTCCTTGGTCAGAGTCCAGGACTACCCCACAGCGGGGCAGTTGCTCATCGCATAGACTCTGCACTGTGAGGGCTCTCACCAGAACCCTGAGCTCGGGGCAGGCCGAGGGCCATGGTGTCTCTGGGACTGGAAACTCAGAGGTAAGATGCTGGGTGAAGACTCAGGCGCAGGAGGAATTTCAGGGGCAGGGGCAGCTGTAAGCCTTGCTGGGGCCCTGAGTCTTTACTTGTGAAACTGAGGGATGGGAGGTGCTCAAGGGGAAATATGGGGTCCTAGGCATGGAAATTCTTTGGGTCCCAAGGTGGTCAGGGAGGCTCCACAGCAGCTGTGGAAATGCTGATCCTGCTGCAGGGCTCGCGGGGAAAGTGGGTCCATGGATGAGATGCTCTCACAGCTGCCACCACTCAGGACTATGGGGCATTTGTGAGTGGTTTTCCTGAGCCCACAGGCACTGACTGTGTCCCCTCTCCTCTCAGATGTAATTGGAACTTTGTAGCCCTCCAGGGTCTGGGCCAGGCTGTGGGCCAGCAGGAGCAGGACATCCCCAGGGTGTTCCTGGGTCAGTGCCCCTGAGAAGCTCTTGATGAGCCCAGGTCCACCATCCCTTCTCCTGCATAGGGAGCAGCGAACCTACTGGTCCTCAGGGCTCCCAGGTAGGACTCTGACCTTGTGACCTAGGACAGAGGTCACTGACCCTCAGGGCTTCAGCCTCTTTCCTGGTTCCCTGTTGGTGTTCACGACCTCCTTGCCCACCTCTGGGCTCCAGCCCAATCAGGGGGCCAATGATCCCTCCCACATATCTGAATATAACCCCAAAATACTAAGAACTCCTATTACATGAGGCAATGAGGGAAACATCGATCCACATCTCCTTGGTGACCCATCACCGCCCGGTCCCTGACTATAACCGATGCCAGCTCATGTTTATGTTCTAATGGTCACTTGTGCTATCCACCAGGAGACCTCATGTCCTCACCTAGGTCTGTCTATTTGGAATCAACCTAAATACATTCTTTTCTGACTGGTCCTCATCATGCAAACAACATCACTACATGACCACTTCCAAAAACATTCCTCAGAGAGGCTTGTCACAAGACCAGGAAATGGCAGTCTAGAGTCAGTGACCCAGTTTCCCAGGTTCACCTGCTCCCAGGAAGGGCCACGAGTGGTAGGAAACATTTTATTACCCATCAGTGTCCCACATGAGATACAGTTTGCACTAAAATTGAAAATGGATTATGTCAGTTGTTACTACTTTCATCTCAAAACATATTATCTTCATTAAAATCACTGAAATAAATTTTTGTAAAAGATACGGGTGCCGATTATTTTCAAAATCGGTTCTGTTGAATCCCAGGTGTGTAATTACATCATTTAAGTGCTTTATCAGTATAGTTTTATCCCTCTGAACTCAGGTTACTTTTTTGCTGAATTTTATCAAGCACTTAATGAGGAAATAACTATTGTACAGCAAATTTTTAACAAAAAAGGGGGAGAAAGGAATGGTTTCCAAAATATATCAGGAGGCCAAGTGTTCTCCGTTCATAGAAGCAGAAATAACAGTTGAAAGTGGACACCCAGCTGGCATCTATGATTGATTCTGGTGGCCCAGCAGGAAGCTGATCTTCATTCAATTCAGGGCCCTTAGCAGTGACTAAATGAGGCAGTACAAGGCAGTGCTAGTCTGCAGCCCTGCGCCCCCTGCTGGTGACCATGCTATGAATGTGAGAGGAGCCCTGACTCCCCTGTGTTACCAGCACTGAAGAAGGGGTGGGAGGCAGAGGAGTAGATCCACAGTTGCCCTCTTGCTCCCTGGTTGTCAGTGAGGACAAAAGGCCCCAGTGGGGAGCTGAGTGCCCTCCCCCAGTGAGCCCAGCACCTGACTCAGCCCTGTGCTTCCTTCCCTGAGGCCAGCAGTACCAGAGCAGGGGACTTGTCTCACATGCAACAAGAAGGGAACCAGCTTGTGACAGACACTTCCTCAGGGTCCCCACAAGGCGTCAGAGCACAGAGCAGTGGAGTCAGGACTCCACTTTGCTGAGGTCAGTGCGAGCAGAACACACATACCCTGACCTTCTGCTTAGCCCCACGGGAGGGTGGGCTGATTAAAGAAAGAGAAAACACCATCCATGTAGAAATCTGAACCATGTGCTAAGCAAAGGGGCAGGGCATCCAGAATGGGAGGTGGAAGAAGAGGACAGTGAGTGTCCTTATAGCTTAAAACCAGCTCTATCAGCTGAACCTGTGGTTCTTCCCAAGCATGGCATCTTGCAATCCCACCTCACTCAGGAAAACAGGCCAATTGGATTCCTAGAGCACATCCTCCTGGGACTTACATCAGAAGATACAGGGTCCAAAGAGCCAGTGATGATGCCATCAAATGCAGGGTGCCCTGCTGTGAGCTCTTTCAGAACTGCTCCTGCCTTGCCAGAAGGCCGGGAGTCATCCCCCAGTAGGTCTAAGCCTATACTGTTTCTGGATGTGCAGTAGGGTGAACGGTTGCTCATATCTCCTGTAATGGGAGTGCCAGGAATTGGGAACTGGGGGTTCAGACAAATATTTAACCCAAAAGGGTCCAGAGGTAAATTTCACACCAGGGTCCACGTGTGATCATTTACAGGCTACAGACAGGAGATGGGACGGAGGAGACGGGACCCAATGCCGAATGACACCAAATGCTTCGAATGACATACTAAAGATTTCCGCTTAATTATTGTAGAGAGGGTGTATATGAGAGATTTATCCTCAGAGAGGGGCCTCACCAGATGTGTATATGTGAAATGACACTGGTAATTATGCAAAGAATGCAATAAAGTGAGGACACATAATAGCAGCAGAGGGGGAACCTGTGTGGTCCCAGAGATTGTAGATGGGAACAGGCCTGTAGCCACCAGGAGTGGGACAGGGAAGTGTGGGGACTGGGGATATACTGGGTGCAGAGCATTGAGAATGACATTGCCATTGAATTTGAGAGGCATGTGTATCTCAGCAGTCAGAAATGAGGCATAGGCGGGGCCTCCATCCTGGAGTGAGGGACTGTACTGTGACTACACACAGTGGATCAGAATCACAGTTTCAGGGAGTCCTGTCATAAACATGGGGTTACAGTCAGTGACCTGCTGAGCTGTAGAGACCAGCTGGTCTTCAAGGCTTTTAGAGAACACAGAGATGTGTGTCCTGCCAACACCAGGGGGCGCTGTGGGACTTTGCTGTGGTCCCTTCCCAGCTGCTCAGGGATGACTGTTCACTCAGTGGGGCCTGGGTTTGCAGGCTGGGCTCAGTGCTCACTGTTGGGGACTCAGCATCTGTGTCCTCTGTGGCCTGGCAGAGTCCCCTGAGGACACCTTTGTGTGGTCTCAGCAGGTGCTTCCTCCCAAGGCTCTCCCAAGGGATGAAGACAAC
>NW_028094910.1:0-15289 GCF_014824575.4 Sturnira hondurensis | reverse complement strand
GCCCAGACACAGAAGACACAGATGGTGAGTCCCCACCATGGAACACAGAACCCAACCTCCAAATCCAGGCTCTATTGAGTGAACAGTCTTCCCTGAGCAGGTATGTGGGGACCACAGCAAAGTCTCACATTGCCCCCTGCTGGTCACAGGGCACACCTGTCTCCCTAGACTAAGCCATGAGCACTGGCCCAACTGGTTTCTGCAGCTCAGGAGGTCACTGACTATTCACACATCCAGGGTCTGATTCCCAGATACTGTAACTCTGATACACTGTACTGGTTACTGGTGCATCTCAGTTCCACGGGTTCCTTCAGGTTCCAACATGTGTGTAAATGACTAATTAATGTGGTTTCATTTCCAGTGAAGACATAGGGAAGCAGATGTGCAGCGAGCTTCCTTTCTAACATCACAGGCTGTGGGACTATTGGTCTGGTTTGAAGGGCTCAGAGGGGCATCTCAGGGAAAGGACATAGCAAGGGGGTATTCCAGGAAAACGCTCAGTGGCATATGAAAGGAGAATAATGCATCAAACTTTTTAATTCATGTGATGCATGTACAGTTTTTTAGAGATCTGGTTTAGCCGAGTGCCTGGTTAAAAGTGATGGCTGTGGTGGGCCTCACCATACCAGCGGGGAAGGTGGAAGGCCTGTTGGTTTTAGACTGACTTATTCTCATGTTAGGAGTGTGCTTCTTACTGTGTCAGTTTTCTTCTCAGAACTTTGTCTTAGGCATTCTAAAACTTGTTTATATTTCAAATGAAATATTTCTGTATTTTCTACTTTTTCTTATTTTCCTGTACGATCTTAGGTTACTAACAAACTAAGTGTGAGAATGTGGTGTGTTTGCAAATGTGGTGCACGTTTGGGCAGTTGAAGGCAGACAATGTCACTTCCCCTTGTGCCCTGGATCCAGGGCTCTCAGGGCTGCAACAAAGAGCAGGCAATAGACCCTTGCCCCCAGCTATGTGACATAGCCTGAGTCCCTGTGTCCTCTGAGAGAAGCGCTTCCTGGCTCTAATCCCCTTAAACCTGAATACCTGATGGAGAGGGGTGCAGCTCCATGCCTTGCTAGAGCTTGTCCTGGGGAAAAATCTGGCATCACAAAGACTTCCTGATAAACCTGTGAAATCGGCTCTGCTAAGAGTGCTGTCGTTCATATGTTAAAGGTCCAGTAAGGAAACTCTAAAACTCTGTTCCTGACAGACTGACTCATAGGAAGCCCTCAGATTTCTTTGAAATGTTATCTACTGTTTGATCCTTGCCACCCTGCATTCCTGGGTATTAGAAGCCAATAAAAAGCCCTGGAAGAGGGGACTCAAGGCCTTTTTCTCCTCGGAGAAACTGGTTGCTGCTGGCCTTTTTCCCTTGAGAAACTGACCACAGCTCACTTCCCCTCCCTAAGGAGATCACATCATGTCTGGGCCATATTCACTCTCATTCATGGCATCCTGGGGAATTGCTAGGGAAGTTGCCCCCACAGAAGATGATCAGAGATGGGCCAGGATGAGCTCCCAGGCTGGTCCAAGGCCTAGACCCTGGTCCTTGCTAAGTCACATCACTTCTGGGTCTGTGCCCACCTCAGACAGCTTCCTTCTCCCTCCACATCTTCTCCTGGACAGTTCACCTGCTGCGAGCAGGTGATGTTATCTCTCTTGGTTGTTTTGGCTTGAAGCATCTTCTAGGCCTTCTTTAGACCCTCAGATTCCAGAAAGGCTTCCCCCTCTTGGGACTGGGGACAGAAGTGACAGCAGAGTCACAACCACAGGCAGGGCCAGGAGCAGGTGGCAGGTCTGTCTGCTTCACAGGGACCTTGAGCAGGAGCAGGAGGAGCGTTCTGACTGGAAGGATGGGACTGGACTTGCTCCCTGCCTCTTACTGCATCCGCCTGGAAGCTGGATGGCAGCAAAGCCCCATGTCACCCAGCACCCCACTGAGTTCCAGCTGGCTTCTGCAATTCCGAAATTAAAGAGGTGATTTAGCAGATTTTTACTCTAGAGAAAGAGCTACTCATGCATGACGGCAAGCCATGGCCCTGACTGAGACATCATCAGGACGAAAGCCATCTTTACAATGAAACAAGTGAAACAAAACAAATCAACAAGAACTCCATCACTCAGACTGTCACGTACAGTGTCACGTATTCGATATTGATGGTGTGAGTCTATGGCTATATTAGAAAATACAATGAAATACACTGTATGGGGGTGGATTACTATATGTGCATTTTATCTGAATAACACTGTTAAAACATGAATGGTTTGATATTCTGTTATTAAGCAGGAGGATGGCTTATTGAAACATAAGCTGAACGTTTTTATTAGACTCTCTAGAATGCTGACAACATGAAATTCCAGATTACACCCATTCCATCTATTAGAAAGTTCAGCCATATCCACGCCTTGAAATCAATGAGGTAAAGTTGGGATTTTTTATTTTAAATCACTGTGTTATTAGATGAGGCGCTTGCTAGGTGAGGCAGAGCTGAGAGAGGAATTCTGTGCACATGCAAACCTTTCCTGGCTCCACCTGGGGAACTACCTGAACCAGACAGGACCCTGTGCAGGAGAGGCATCCAGACCACCATGTACACAGTCCCTGCTGCCATCTCGGGGACTGTGTGACCAGGCCTCTATTACCTTGACCTCATCCTGGAGGAGATACCTATGCAGATGTGTCCCCACCCTCACTTGTCCCCAATGAACTCACAGGGTCTGGGTCCTGTGGAAGAGCCAGGCTGGCAGTCAGTGCGGCCTCTGTGCCTCTGATTTCCCTTCTGGGCAGGAGCCCTGGGGAGGGACGTGCAATCGGACACCACCCAGAGGACAGAGCTATGAGGTCTGCCTCCAAGAGCTCTGGTCCCACCCCCTGACACCCAGTGCAGCCCACAGTCCTTGGGGGCACACTTCTTGGGGCCCCGAAACTCTGCCATGATGTCCCCTGTAAACCACATGCAGATTTTCTTTCCCCTGCACAGCCCTGCCTTTCTACTGTCATCTTGCCAGGGGGACATCCCACACGCTGATCAAGAAGTCTGTGCACGAGACCCTGGGAGCAGCCCGCTATCACCACTTACAACAGAATCTATGGTTCTCAGGAGTTCGTGGCTTGGAAAGAAAAGCTCTCTAGGATCAGTGATGCGTGAATATAAAAGTGCACAGAGCGGAAGATGACCTTAGAAACCCTCGCTGTTTGGGATGTTCAAGGAACGTTAAATTTTAAGCATACACAAAGTGCAAGAGTATAAAAACATTCACATACCTATGATCGGTATCAAATGACTATTCATAATTAGCTAACTGTGCTTAATTTTTTGTTATAACCACGTTTGTCTTATGAGGAACTGCTCAAACTTGGTACAGAGCCCAGGCATTTCCAGGGCAAGGAAGTCTTCTCCAGTGGGACGCCCTCCTGAGGGTCAGAGGGAGTTTCCCAGGAGCCACAGCAAAGGTGAGGCCTCATTCAGTAATGCTGACGTCATCATGCCATACATACCCTGCACGTGGGTCACCTACGTACACAGTCAGGCTGTGCCTGGGGACAATGTCCTACCCTGCAATTCATGGAGGAACCCCAGCCCTGTGGTCGGCGGGGACATGCAGGGACAGTATGGGAGTGACCCCTGTGACAGATGCCATTACATGACACTCTGCGCTAACAGCATCAGACTCCCAAAAGCTGGAGGAAAGATGATAGAAACATCAAGCGCTCAGCTGTGGTTGGACCCAGATGATCACAGAGATTGACCACCCCCTCAGGGGGCACAGACAGAGGAGGGGTTTGGTCTCACTCTCCACGGCCCCTGGAGTGGGGTGTGACCTGAGACCTTTGTCCAACGTGGCACAGAAATAATCAGCCCTGTCCTCAGGCTGGAGCCCAAAGACGATCATGGAGGCCTTGGAACCCAAACCAGCGCCAGAGATCTGAGCAGGGATCTATGACGGCTGACTGGTGCTACCATAGATGACAAGTTTGGGGACAGCCCCAGGGACCTGCTGGCACCAACTTGCACCACCATATCTGACATTGTTGCTGTTTCCAGTGCAGGTGATGCTGACAGTCTGACCCAGAGACCCCGACACTGAGGCTTCCTGGGTCAGCCCAGACTGGGTCCCGGAATAAAGGAAAGAAAGGCACAGGATGGGGAGTCTGGGGTTCCAGCAACACAGCCAGGACCCCCGGGGAGAGGCCCTGTGTCCTCTTGAGACCACATTCCCAGATTCTCAGGACCCAGGCTCCTGTGTAGTGAGTGAGGAGGACCAGGATGACAGTGGTCTGGGCCATGTTGGAGAAGGTACAGGGCTCTGTCTTCTGAGACCCTCTGCTTCCAAGCAGCATCTGGGGTCCCTTTTATCCCTCCCCAAATTCCGTGGATGGGAGGTTTCTCCATGCACATCTGTCTGTCTCACTGACGGCTCTGCCCCATATGGCACCATAAGTCTGTTTCTTTGTTGGGAGTTGGCCCCATGAGGGGGGATGTCTGTTACAAATTTAGTATGCGACTCCCAAGGGGCCCCAGGGAACACCTGGCATCTGGAACCAGACCACAGATGGCTGAAGAGCAGACCCTGTCCAGACCTGTGTTACAGCACCCCCTGCTGACCCATGCAGGGATCCCTCCATGTGAAGGAGACTCCAGGAGTCCCCAGAGAAGACTCAGCCTCCTCCCTGTTCCCCGCTGTAAGAGTAGGAAATGATGGGGCCCACTTGAGGCAGACTGCATGGGAAGAGACATTATCAAACTGAGCAAGAGAGGGGAAGGTTTCTGTTCTTCATGGATTATGAGGGAGCTCCTGAAGCTACCAGTGCACGAAAGACTGTGGATTCTCCAGAGTCCAGACACTGAGGGGCAGCAAACCAGGGCTACAAGACACTGGGATGGCCCCTCCCGCCCCGTCCCCGGGCCAGAGAGTATCATCCCAGTGAGCAGCTCAGTGCATGGGATATCTGATGTCTTACTGCCTGAGTCCACTGGCTTCCCCAACCACATTAGGAAACTTCTTTAAAACTCTTATTAACATAGTTTCTAGGCAGGGGAGCGGGGAATCAATGCTCTGAGAGTAAAGCTGAGGAACTTGTCACACTCCATGCTTGCAATCTGGGCCAAGGCGGTGGAGGCGGTGGAGGTGGGTGTTCTCTCCTGCCTCCTCAGCAGCCGCCTTTTTATGGAATATGGCCCAGGATTGACTAGAACAGAACCTTCCACAGAACCTGCCCATGGGCATTGCTGGGTGTCTCTAGCTCACGTTATGTGAGGCCAGCTGGGCAGGGCAAGTGTAAACTCTCAGACAACCCAGGAGGCATTTGCACAGTTTACTGTGTCATTTATGACATGGACTCACTTTCCGGAGACAGTGCTGAGAGTCCGTATTTTCTGGGTAAATGTGGGTCTGGCGTCAGTGGAAGATGAAGTCAAGAGCTGGTTTCATCATCACTGGTAGGATAACCCAAGGACCTCCTTCCACCGCTCCTCTCAGCTGAATGAAAGGACCAGCTCAGTGAGGTGGAGGACGGCATAATAAACAGGACCCAAAACCAACAGATGCAGTGGATGGGCGGGCATTAGGGTCCCTACTTAGTGCTGCTTTTGCAATAAACCGCCCTGTCCCTCAGGAAGTGTTAGGAAACACTTTCAGGAAAATTAACACATAAGCAATAAAGAAGAATATTGTAAATCTTATATGAACATCTAGTTCTTCCTGCCCACTAAGAAACAGAGAAACTCAACATGAACCTCACGTGGTTTCATCATGTTCCAGTTCATTCAAAGCAACAGCCGTGTCCCTTATAATAAAAATGCCACCCTTCCTGCCAACTCCCCCCAGTCAAAGCTGGAAATCTGGACACTGAGGACATGGCATCTGGAAGACACAACAGCCTTCCTCTTCCTCACAGTGGCAGGATCCGCTGTGATCCTTTGTCCCAGTCAGGATGTCCTGCAAGACGATGGGGAACCTGAGGGCAGGGTCCCTCTCTGCACAGATTCCAACACGCTGCTCTGTCTCCTTTCAAAGGGGCTCTTCCGGGCACTGTCCACGGGGTCCAAGGCCCTTCACAAGGCCACAGGAAGCCTCTTGAGCCTTCTCCACTTCCCCTTTGTCCACCCCTGATGGAGGTGACACAAGAGCTCAGTGCACAGTCAGGGGACCCCAGGAAGTGTCAGCCCTGACCACTGCTGTCTTTCTTCCTGCTCTGGTCAGCATCCTGCTTCCTCATCCACACGCTCCTCCTTCTGGTTTGCCATGGGTGGGACCTGTGTCACCGGTACAGGGAGGGGATGGCACCCACATTCAGCATCTCAGAGGGACAGCATGGAAACAGGCCATTATTCAAAAGAGCCAGATTTTGATCCAGTTTTGTTCACTTGTTTTTCCAAATCACAGGCAAGCTCTCTTTGAAATCCTCTCCATCTATGAGCAAGTTTGGGGGATTACAGTTAAGATGGATGAGACTAACTTTGTCCTCTTGGAGGGACCACAGAGTACCCCACTCCTGGGGCCTCACACAGACCTGTAAGGGGGAGACCCTACCCAGACCACAGGAAATAGCTGCCGAGTCTCCTACAGCAGACACAGGCACTAAAGCTCCAGCTTAGGGCCCTTTGGGAGATTATAGGGAGAGGGCACCCACTGTCAGACCTTGGGGAACCTACAGCGCCCCCTGTTGCCCATTGGTCAAACTTCATCTGCGGGGCTGTGGCGGGGGGGGGGGGGGAGATGATGCTGGGAACACTGGTCTGAGGCTTCGTAACTGTTCAGTCCACAAACATCCATGGACCACTCTCTGTGCTGTGAGGCAATGTGGTGATAAAACTGTCTTGTTCTGTGAGAGCAAATGCTTTCCGAAACCAATAATTATTTAAAAATCTACCACACAATTAATATTAAAGTTTATAGAGGTTTTTAAGTTACACTATGGAAAAAAAAACTCTGTCATAGTTAATCAAATAATGCTCCAAAGCACAAGAGCTGAAGAGTGTGAGAAATAAATATCAAGAGAGCATTAGCGATCTCTTGGGTAGCATTAAAAATAAATTTTCCCAAATGTGTCTGTTCCGTCATGAACTCCACTGTACACTGACTGCAAGCACCTGCTCCGTGAAGCAGGGCAGGTAAAGGGCTTCGTGTCCAGCTCTGTGTGTAGGAAGGAAGGTCGAAGATTAGGGGAGTCCCGTGTAATCACTGTGATGAATAAGGACTCGCTGTGATGCTTGGTGAGTAAAACAAATCTGATGCAGAGCAGCGGCAGCTCAAACTCACTGTGGGCTGGAGCGTTTTGGAGTTATCTTCCCTCCACAATCATAGGCAGAGAGCGGGAGCAGAAGCCCAGGCTTTCAGGACTCACACTGGAGAGATGGACACATCCTGGGAAGGACCGGAAGGGGCACATGGTGACAAACCACTGGCCGGGAGGACGGGGCCATAGAGCTCCTTCCCGTGGTGCTGACCCTTTCCACCCTCTCTCCTTTCTTCTGCCTGTAGTGGCTCAGCCTTCCTGAGTTACGAGGAGGTTTCAGTCGCACTTTCCAGTGGGCTCACATCACTTTCCCTGCCCAGATGAAGAGTACAGTGATAGTCGGCCTTGTCCTTAGGCTGGGCCCCTGGGATGGTGAGGGTGGCTTTGTTTCCAGGGAAGGGCCCAGAGAAGTGCTCAGGGACCCCAGAGGGACGGCTGTTTGTCCTGTAGATCAGGGTGCGGGGAGCCTGGCCTGAGGTCTGCAGGAACCAGCCGGGGTGGTTACTACAGGAGACTGACCAGGCTAGTGCCACAGGTGAGCATGACGGTCCCTCCTGGGGACACTGACAGGGATGGCTCCTGGGTCACCAAATTCCCAGAACTGGCTCCTAAAACCAACAGGAGAAAGGAACGTGTTGTTAAGGGAGAAAACAGCCACCAGGAGACAACGCTTCTACGTGCCCCCCAGGACTCAGAGTGCTTTCCCCTGACCTGGTCCAGAGGCCAGAAGCCTGAGCAGGAGCACCATCCACACCATGGTGGAGATGCTCGCAGGGCACAGGCTTTCACCCCCTGGGCTGCAGTGTGGGATCTTAGGGTCTTTTCTACTTCCCAGACCCACTAGGAAGGGCAGGGCCTTTATGCATATCAGCTTCCTTTTAGTGCCCCAATGTCACTGTCATGTTCCCTGGGGGAAATCTGGAAAGAGGCAGAGTCAGGGATTCCACACAAGCAAATCACTCCACTGACAGAGGGAGGGTGAGGTCTGTACCAACCGCTCCCTTAAGTCCCTGGTTGCCCCAGCCCCATGTTTCTTCTCTGGACAACCTGAGTGCTGAGTGAGAAGCTGGCTGAGGTCTCTCACTTAGGCCCAGTAGCCTAGATGTTCTCAGACTTAACCCCGTCCTTTCCAACACAGTCTGGCCTCCTCCAGGAAATGCCTTCTTGCCCTCCTGGTGAGTGCTTATCCTGTCTCCTCCCTCTAGGGCCCAGCCCATAAGGAAGTCTCAGGCTCTGGAGTTTGGAAGAGACGAGACAAGGGTCTTCCAAGGACCCTGTCCTGTCAACTGTGTTCAATAGCAGGCTGGGTGTGCCAACTCTCCCTCAATCGAAGGAGCTAAAATTATGTGGCCTCGATTCAGTCCAGCTTCAAGTTTTGAGGAAAAAGGAAGAGTATCCTCGTTAAAATATGAGAACAATTCCAGCACCAGGTAGAGCAATTTAGGTGGAAAACTTCCTAATGTTCAAAAAAAAAAAAAAAAAAAAACAAAACACAAACACCTTGTCTGTACTAACAGGTGGGAACCTCACAGAACCTTTTAATAACCCACAATTCCTCACTCGTTTCACACACACACACATGTGCACAGGGAAACACAGAGCCCCAGACACTGTGCAGGATGACTGTTTTAGCTCAGATGGACCCAGGAGACTGGGCTTAGGAGAGAAGGGGGTAAAAACAATAGGACAACACACGGCGTGTGCCCGGATGCCAGAAGTCCCAGCCAGGTGAATGTCCCCAACAGGTATCCTTCAATCCCCCCCTAGTCAAACTCCTCGTCCAGTGGGTGAGGAGGGTGAGGAGGGGAGGCATCTGGGCCATGATGGGGAAGGCCCAGCACTCTGCCTGCTCAGGCACAGTTGCTGGTTCCGAGACTCTCCCATCTCCAAGGGTCTCTCATCCTGTGTCCAGACAGTCAGAGGCCACACTTCTCCATGCAGATTTGCTCCTGTTTGGTGACTGTCCACCTGCCCCTGTCTGGACGTCAGGCTGGAACGACAACAGCAGGAAGGGGCAAGACGACACAGGAAGCGAGGGAGTGAGTCAGAGACCAGTGTCCCTGTGGCTCAAGGGACCCCACGTGCTGCAAATTCACACACAGTGAGGATGCTGCTGGCCAAAGTGCACAAACCCAGCCGAGTATCTGTCCCAGGACCAGGGCTCTTGGGACCAAGTGAGCGCCCCCCTGGTTGGCCTCAGAGCCCACCTCCTGCAGCCCCTGTGGCACCGCCCAGTTCTCCAGGAAGGAGGGACATGAATGTGCAGGTCAGTGCTGCTGATGTCACTGTGCAGGGCAGTAGCAGAAGGAGACACCCTGTGTGTGAGGTTAGTCTGAGACAGCAATTAATCCGCGGCACTGGTGACCCCCCAGAGTGCTCCACACAGGAGATGGTGCATGGAGCTTGGTTACCGGGTAATAGAAGGCTCCCTGGGGTGTGAGTTGGCCTTTGCCTGGGTTCATTACCAGTCTGTGGCAGTCTGGACCCTGGTTTAGGGTAGAGACTTCCTGCCTTGCTCATGCATGACAGTAACTGTGCTGGAGTCCCTTCACAAGCTGACTGACTCTGTTGCTGTTACTCACGTTGTGAGGAGGCCCCTTTGTAGGTGCCAGGCCCTCACCTAACATGCTAGTCTTGGATGTCCCTCAATCCGACAGGACCCAGCGTGCTCAGGGAATACACGCTCTGCTCCTGCCAGCTGCTCTGGGCTCTCATTTGCCCTCTCTGTCAGCCTGCTGGCTTCCCCTATACTTCTGATTCTCATCTATTAAGACATTTTTGTCTACTTCACTTTTTCTCAGTACAAAGGTTGATACATAAACTTTGTCCGACATTCTTCAAGTCACAGAACTGGAGAAGGTAGAGCATTGGAGGTCAGCACACTGAGGTGGGACAGTGAGCACTCGGGGCTCTGAGAGCCTCTCCTCAATGGGAGGCTGTGCCCAGCCCCAGGGATGCAGGGGCTCTGCACAGCTCTGATCTCAGGTCACAGGGAGACCCAGCTTCTGTCAGGTCTCAGACCTCAGGGAGTCATCAGTGGAGCCCAGGCTGGAACCAGGAGACACACAGGGCACTGGGCACGAGCTACCTGGTTCTCTCGGTCACACAGGATACACTTCTGTCCTCCTCCCCACCCAGCCACTGAGCAGACGTTTTATTTGTGGTAACAATTGTGTTTGTGTTGGGAGACCAGTGACCCTGAAGCAAATAGTCCCATTTACTTGCTAAGGATGAACTTGTAGGGGACCAGTTTGTCTTAGCCTGGCAAATGTGACTCAACACTGTATGGAAAATCTACAGATGCGAAGTGGTGGGCAGAACCCAGACTTGAAAACCGAGTTTTCCCATGGGAATCAGGCCTAGAAAATGCTTATAGATTGTTATAGCTTGCTCTTGCTAAAACTCCTTCATCCAGGTCTAAAGCAACAATGTATATTGTCTCTCTCCAAGGTAATTTCCAAAGCCTGTGTGAGTTCTCCCAAGGACAGAGCTAATTAGCTAATTGCCGTCTCCCTTTGCATGTTATTTTTTTCCTTGATTGTACCTATGATGTAGACAATAATATTCTATGTGATAGATAATAAATCTTTCTCTAATGTAAGACCCCAGGAAAGTAATAAAAGCCTGTCTAGACAAGGGTCCGGGTGCTCCCCTCCTGAGGGAGTGGCTGAGGCACCCATAGGCACTCTCCCCTTGAGAGAGTAGTCGTTCGTGCTGTTCCCTTTTTCCACACAGGATCATTGTCGCCTGTGCATTGATTCTCATCGTAAACCACAACAGGTGGACTCTGCTGGCCAAGGTCCGCTACAGGGTGAGATATGAGGCAAGTGTGTGAGTCAGAGCTGAGTGCTCATGTGGCTCCTGGGGATCAGGTGCAGGACAGTCACACCTCACTGAGGACACTGCCTGCCTGCCCAAGTGTGCAGGACCCAGTAAAGTCTTTTCCCAGCTTGCCTGGCCCAGAGCTCTGATTCTCAGGCGCAGTCCACCATCGCCCCCTGCTGGTCTCAGAAAGCGCATCCTCCAGCTCATTTCAAGCCTTCAGCTCTCCTGGGAGGGTTCTGCTGTTTGCAGTTGGGTCTTTCTGCTGTCAGCACCCAGGACAGTGGAATGAGCAGATCCCCTCTGTGACTCAGGGTTGAGCCATTAATTTTTTCAGGTCACTAATGACCTCCATACAGGTACCTGAAACGCTGTGTTCCCATTGTTAAAGGATTACGTGATAGTTAAATTTCCTTTTGTCAGGCCCCTGGGTCTGTTGCTGGTACATGACCACCCTGAGTCACTTTTGAGGTTTAGAGTTCCTCAGGGAACCCCATTAGTTCACAACTGGTAACAGTCTTATTTGGGTGATTCTTTCAGGTCGAGACATTCAGTGGTTGTTTTTGCCGTTGTCGTCGTCACGAAGGTTTCCTGTTGGGTTCCCAGCCCCAGGCACAGGCCTTGGCCTTCTATTACCGCCTTTACCATGAAAGATCAGCCCTGTGAGGACCACGCACCTTGTGTTCTTGGTTCCTCTTCCTGGTTCTCATTTACCATTGTGATGCTCACAATACTTCTGACTTTTCAAAAATTCAAGATAATTTTGTCTAATTTTATAAATATTATAAACACAAGGACTGATAAAAAATAACATTATTATGAGTGGCATTCCACCCTTTTTAGAGGTCCTTTCTCCATTACAGGGTTTAGAAACCCTCATTTCATATGGTCCAATCCCCATTAGCCCTGATCTAGTTACTTCCAATAGTATTTTGTATTGATTTCCAGTGCACAGCAGACTGGTTAGACAATTGTATCCTTTTCAAAGTGTTTCTCGTGATATTCCCTGTCCCCAGAGGACCTGTTCCCACTGTAGCAGCATCTCTGACCATGTTCCCCATGCGGTGCTTCCCATCCCCATGACACTTTAATCTTAGGGTGCCTCAGGGGTGTGGTCCCCACAGGTGTCCCCTTCTACTCTGAGCCCCAGGCTGCTCTGTGCCCTTTTGCTGAAGACGTTCCTTTTAGTGGAACAGGGAGATGAGTGAGTGGGTGAGTGAGGAGCAGGATGCACCACGCTGACTTCTTCAAACCAGATGAGGGCATTTCAGGATAGTGTCTCAGGGTCTGGAAGAAGTGGGGCCTCCTGAAGCCATGTGACCAGCAGAGAGCCCACCCCCTGGGAACCCTGCTCTGGGAAGGAGACAGTGGGGGTGGAGGAGGATGTGCATGAGGAGGCAGATAAGAAGGAGTGGATGTCCTTCCCTTTGTAGACACAGAATCCTGTGTTTGCACTGCTCTTGAGTTTTTCCATTGGCCCTTATTTCCCTGCCACCAGAACCCTGGCTGCCATGAGGGTCCTGGCCCACAGTTACACCTCCAGCATCTTGCCCGAGCCCAGCATCAGCCCTGAGTCCCCTGCCTGTCCTGTCCAGGGGCTACTCACATCATTTCCTCTTCCCTGTAGTGTCAGATGTACCTCTGTTCTTCAACTTGGGGACAAGCAGCCCCATCAGTGAGTAAGAGCACCCCAAGGGTCTCCATGCACCCCAGCACACACAGCCCAAAGCCTCGGCACTGTAACTCAAAAGTTACAGTAGCAGGTAGCCAGCTCCTCTCCCTGTGAAAAAGTGGCATTTCAGGTGAATCCCAGTGAGTGGGAATGAAGGGCAGCGATGGTCCAGTGAGTCCCTGGGCTGTCCCAAGAGGAGCATGTTCCTGTGACACCTGTGAAGAGGGCTGTCCACCTTTTGGTGTCTCGGGGCCACACTCCAAGAGGAGGACTTCTCTAGGGCCACCCACAATTACACAAACACTAATGACAACTGATCAGCAAAAACAGGCCCATGCATGATTTTCAGGTTATCAGTCGCCGCAGATGAGCAAACCGCCCACACAGGGCAACCCTGTTCTGCAGCGGCACTTTCAATAACCTTCTAAAACCATCTGTCGGCAGTAAGTGGAGCCACACTGTGTGCAAGTAGCGAGAGTGAACGTACATCGATTTTACGTGACATTGCAACACTTCATCACAAAAAAGTCTCCTAAAGTTTCAGGTAAATTTATGGTTTGGGGTTGGGCCCCATTCACAGGCATCCAGGGGCACATTTGACCTGCAGGCCAGGCTTTGGAAACCCCTCGTCTATAAACTGGATGACATCTGTGCGTGGGTCCTTATTACCTCTTCACAGCAGGCTTGGATCTGAGTGCTAAATTCTTTATCTTACACATTCAGTTGAGGTGAAAAGAACCTGATGAGGATAATTCTCAGCCATTTGGAGCCCGACTGCACTGCACACCCGGCCACCTGAGGTCCCCACCCAGTCCCCATTGACCCGACCAGCCCTGGAGTCACCACTGTCCTCATAGGGCTGCTGCCCTTGCAGCCCATACAGAAAAAATTATATAAAAATCTTTGCATAATTTCCATACACATTTTTTCTGCCATACATTCTTGCAATGCTGGGGTCATATTTAAAACCTAAGAATCTAATGTTGGTAAAATAATATGAACTAAACGGCAGGTTGGATTTAAATTTCATGAAATACCCAATATATCCTTTTTTTTGCTCATAGAGCCATTCCAGGAATCCCGTGATGCTATAAACTTCACCAAAAACAAGCCCACACAAATATAGATGTTTGTTACATACTAGATACAATGCTTTATTTTTCATTTTGTGTTGCTTTGATATAAAGTTTTTCTTAGATTTTTCAACAGATGAGAAGTGTCAGTAAAAGGATGATTTCCCACTCTGCTCCTCCCCTCACAGCCCAGTGCCAGGTGCCCTGGGGAACCTGGTGAGGAGATGCCCCCTGCAGCCCCTCACCTGTCCCTGTGCCAGGGCGGTGGCCTGGGGCTGGGAGGGGGTTTCCTGGGAGGCCCTTCTAAACAGGTGTCATCTCAGAGCATCAATATTCACCTAAGTCATGGAAACCCTCTCAACTGGCAGTTGTAGGTTTCAATTTTTAAAAAAGAGAAAAGAGAAATCAGCTCACAGTTTTCATAGATGACCTGAGATTTTAAATCTGTTTCTGAATGTTCCAGGTTTACACAGCTTAATTTAGAAGAGATGGTGACCTGGAATTTAACTTAAGTACATTTTAAACAAAAGTGTTCAGGAATAATGTTATAGTAATAGAAGTGTAGGTATATTTAAATCTTTAGCCTTCCTAAAACACTTTGGGAGAGAGCTTGTTGAAACAATGTTTTGTCCACAAACACACAGTTCTGACCCAGCAAGCCTAGTCAGGAGACCAGCATTCCCTACAAGCTCCCAGGGACACTCTCATTTAAATGCCAATAAAATATTCTCACTGTCCGTAGACTCAGGCAATACATGACTACATTTTGTTAGAGCTCCTGGAACACAGGCCGCATTACAGAGGGAGTGGGGGCTCTGAGTCTGTGGATGGTTAATGTGTCTGCACTCAGCCTTCACCTGTCATGGTTGTAGGGAGAGGGGAAGACAGGAAGTCCACTCTGCCAGGGTCACGTGGGACAGATGGGCACAGGCTGGGGGAGCCTGGAGAAGGCATGTGGAGAGGAGCCACTGCACGTGGGAATGGGGCCCTGGAGCCCCTCCCCTCGGCGTGCTGACCATTCCCACCCTCTCTCTTTCCTTCTGTCACTAAAGCTGAGCCATTCTGAGCACAGGAGGAGGTTTTGGTCGCACTTCCCCATGGGGTCACATCACTGTGTAAGTATAACTACCCGTGTCCAGAGCACAGTGATAGTCGGCCTCGTCCTCAGGCTGGGCCCCTGTGATGGTGAGGGCGGCTTTGTTCCCAGAGATGGATCCAGCGAAGCGCTCAGGGACCCCAGAGGGCCGGTTGTTTGTGTTGTAGATGAGCGTGCGGGGAGCCTTGCCTGGGGTTTGCTGGTACCATCCTGGGTAGTTACTACTAGAGACTGAGCCAGAGCTAAGGCCACAGGTGAGCGTGACTGTCCCTCCAGGTGACACAGACAACGATGGCTCCTGGGTGACAACAGTCTCAGAATCCACACCTAAAACCAACAGTTATGACATGGGTGTTGTAATGGGTGACTAGGTTACCCTGTAACCCTGCTTTGG
>NW_028094909.1:0-634 GCF_014824575.4 Sturnira hondurensis | reverse complement strand
CCATTGGTCTATGTGTCTGTTCTTATGCCACTACCAGGCAGTTGTGATTGCAGTGGCCTTGTAATATAGTATGATATCAGGTATCATTATCACTCTTGCTTTTCTTTCTAAAAATAGCCGTGGTTATTCAGGATCATTTATGGTTCCATATGAATTTTTGAAATGTTTGTCCTATATGTGTGAAATATGTCACTGGTATTTTAGTAAAGATTTAATTGAATCTATAAATTGCTTTGGGTAATATGGGCATTTTGATGATGTTAAGTCTTCCAATACGTTAACACAGTACATACTCCCTTTATTTGTGTATGTCTTTCTTAATTTCTTTCTTCACTGCTGTGTAGTTTCCTGAGTACTGCTCTTTTTATCTCCTTGGTTAGGTTTATTTCTTTTTTTTTATTTAACTTTTGTTCAAGTACAGTTTTCTTTCTTGTATTCCCAGCCCTGCCCCCCAGTGCTCCCCACCCCCCTCCCATCTCCGCCCCCCCATCTTAGTTATTGTCCATGTGTCCTTCATACTTATTCATGTGAGTCCACCCCCTTTTACTCTATGCTTCTCTCCCCTCTACCCTCTGGACCCTCTCAGCACATTCTGTATTTCAGTGTCTTTGGTTACATTTTGCTTGCTTGTTTG
>NW_028094908.1:0-818 GCF_014824575.4 Sturnira hondurensis | reverse complement strand
GATCATATGGTATTTGTCTTTCTCCCTTCCTGATCAGCACTTAGTCAGCCTCAAATGCACTCTCCCCAGTGCTAGCCTGGCGCTTCTCCCTGGGCTTTTGGTGTGGGCTCCTAGCCTTCTGCAGAGCACATTCTCCCCAGGTAGCAGGTGCGTGCCCAGCGAGGCAGTCTCCAGTCCCACACTTTGGTTGCACACTCTTCCTAGGGCTACAGGAATGCACGCTCAGGTTTCTACACCACCTCTGAAGTGCTGTCCCACTGGGTGGAGAGGAGGCCTGAGTGACTGCTGCAGGAGAATTCCCCAAACAGTATCTGTTTTTCCACTTTTTCTTTTTGAGAAATTCCTCCTACTCAAGCCTGCTGCTGCACACAGCGGCTTGGTCTCTCACACAGCCCAATTCTCCAGCCAGACCTGGGACTATCACTGCCAGATTCTCAACTCTCCCCAGTTGGCATCCATAGACTCCATGGGTGATCACAGTCCCTGAGTGTTTTCCACTTAGTCTTTATTCCCGTCTCTGGGACTCCAAGTAACCAGGTCTCTTCAGGTGCTGTTCAAACCCCCTTTGGCTGGGGAGGCAGCAGTGAAGTCAGCTCCCTCCCAAGAACCCTGTGGCAGTCCCAGGGGGTGCCAGGCCTGGGACAGCAGCCACCCTGGTCCCAGTGCTGGTCCCTGGGACCTTATTGTCCTGAAACACTCTCCTCACCATTTGGTTTTTCAACATCCGCTATAGTTTTTGGTCTCCTCTTTTCATACATGCTGGGGCACTGTTGGCTGTTTGCTCTGTTCCTCAGTAGATCAGACAGGTTTTTCTCCCA
>NW_028094907.1:0-716 GCF_014824575.4 Sturnira hondurensis | reverse complement strand
AGCAGACTTCTTAGTGAAATTTAATGCAGCTCATTGGTGATCAGGTTGATGTCAAATATATTAAACAAATGGTTCTGTTTCTCTCTCTCTCTTCTTTAGTTCTGGGTAAAACACTTAATTTGCTCTGACTTATAAATCTGACTTATAAATCAGAGGATAGGCCCTTTTAAATTTTTTAACATAACTAAGTAAATCAGACCAATTTTTCATTCTCCACTACAACTAGAGAGAATTCCAGCCCCTTAGATAAAGGGGAAACAAAACCCAAAGTAAAAAGACCACAACTGAGTAAAACACAACTCAGTCCCTCTCCTCTGGAAAAAGGATGGAGTAGATTCTTTCAGAGTTCGTACTGTGCAGCCAAACTGCCTGGATTTCCATCCAAGTCCTGCAGCTTGAATGAAAGCTCTAAGCTAAGTGCCTAGAGCAAGTATTACCTCTATGTGCCTCAGCTCTTTCATCAGTAAAACAATTATAATAGGAGCTAATGCCAACTAGAGTTTTTATGAGGACTGACTACATGGATACATGTGAATTGTTTATTTTAATGTCTAGCATAGAGTAAGACCACTATATCTCTATTGATATTTAAAAGATATTATTATTTGGTCTTGGGTACATCATAATACTTATATCTCTAAAATGACATATTTTGCTATCTACTGTAAAAGGTCGGAATGTAACAGACTTGAGTTGTATATACAGCTAACTCCCAA
>NW_028094906.1:13904-20605 GCF_014824575.4 Sturnira hondurensis | reverse complement strand
CTTGCCACTAGGCAATGAGAAGGTGCCACATGGCTTTGGGTTAATTGTAGATACTGCCTGGATAGTGACACAGCTGACAACGCTACTGGCCTGAAACATGGACGTGTGCTTCTTTTCTGGAATTAGGGCAGGAGGGATAAGGAAGCACTATGTGCATCCGTGGGTATCCAAAAAGACTTTGATGTTTTAATGAAGACGTTAGGTCACTACTCTAAGTCTGTGTAGCATTTAATAAACATTTCCTTTCCTGTTGACAAATCTCTGGCATTGAGAGACGTCTTTCCTATCTGGCGGCTGACAATGGAGCTCAGTAGGGGATCCTTTTGGTAACAGTATACTGTGACCCGCCCTTGGCCTTGTATATTTGTGCCCTTCTTTCTGTAACCGTTTTTGACATTTCTGTGTGGGCCAATAATTGCCACCCATGTCTTTGTTTGTGAACAATTGGACCAGATTCATCTTGAGGAAATTTTTAGGCCATTTAAAGAACAACTACATTTTATGCATATTTTTGAGTTCATGGCATATTTTCTGAGACAAATCTTTCACGAGGCAACAAACCAGGTTCCAATAAATTTAAAAATATGAAATTGTATCTAGCTGCTTCTATGACTTCAATTGTAAAAAATTGATATTATGTATCAAGAAAATAAAACAGAAACAACACAACTAATTGAATATTAACCAACATTTTAAACAACCAATAAATTAAAGATGCTGACAAAATAATACAAAATCTACTCTGAAACACATAAAAATAAAAAAACAACTTAACTAAATCTGAGACACATCAAAGGAATCAATAGAAAAAGTTTATACAGTTCAAGACTCCTCAACTGAAGAAAATATGAAAAATACCTCTTGAATTATTGTTGAAGAAACCAGAGACAATACTAAACAATTCACGGAGAAGAATAAATAGAACATATATCAGAGCAAAAGGAAATACAATTGGGATACAAAGAAAAGGCTAATGAAACTAAGTGCTAATTTTTTGAAAAAAATGATTACATATACAAGCTTCTTGTCACTTGTCAAGTAGGAAAACACAAATAAATAAACAAAACTTCTTTAAAGAATTTTTTAACTGACACCACAGATAAGAATCATTAAAGAAAGCTGTGAACAATTACTTGAAGTTTCATCCACTCCAACACACTCAGGAGCAGGAGAAGTGGCAGGTACTCGTAAGATTCCCACATGGGATCAGAGTCAGGTTGTTGCCTCTGTTGGTCTGCCCTGGGCAGCCAAACTGACTTGAGGCTCCACACAGCTGACTGACCTCAGGCCTCAAAGAAGAGGATAGAGCTGCTGTCTATAGTGAGTGAGACAGCTTTAGTATAGGATTTCCAATTGCTAAAGTCTAAGAAATTCTTGAGATGATGGGATAATATCCTGCTATCTCAACTCTCTTCATTCAAGTAAGTTAACACTAGCAAATCTCAGAAACATGATTTCTGGTTACCAGAGGTCTAATGTCTTATTTTGTCACCAAAGAAGTGAAGTAACTTCAACATTCTATTTCATGGGGATTTTCCTTTAAATGACTAACCTGTAAACCACCCAGGGTTTTGACCTGCTCACTTACAACACCTCCATTAATATACAAATATTTCCAACATAGCCCTCCACATGACTTCTCAATAGTGAAGCCAGGGGCCTATATTTGAGGAGAGAGAACTGCAGTTAGACCTTTGATTTCTGATTCTTTTAGTTTACTGCATAATGTATGTGTCTTCCTGATTGTTCTCAGTAACCATAGTTGCACAATAGAGATGATGCAAGAAACTACTTCCTACAGACATTGTATGGTGCATATAACAAAATGCCTGCAACATCTATGGGCCATTGTTAAATGTACCATAGTTTTTGATGCAAAAACTCATGGATAGCAAAATTATAAGAAGGCCTTAGGCTTGAATTTCAGCAATGTGATCCTGAGAAAGGCATGCTGCTCTAGGCTACATTTTTAACTTTTCCCTTTAGAGAGGTTAAAATTAAGAAGACAAAGATGTTCTTTATTTAATACAATATTCCATGTTATTCTGTTATACTTACCATCAGGCCTTGTGCATGATATAAGCCTACATAGTGAGCAGCCACTATTTGGCTCTCAGTAAGCCCTGATGTTGATATGTGCATCTTTGTATCACCACTAAGTGGTTGCCAACCAAAATCTCCACAACAGATAACAGCCAAGGTGATGCGAAGTCACACACAAGATATATTTAAACATAATGCCACATTTATTTACTCTTTGAGTTGTTTTGTTCATTATATTTTGTTTCAGTCTATTGTTTTATCTCTCATTGTGTCTCTCCCTATCTCTTTCTCCTTTTTTATATCTATATCAAATGTTGTGGGGATACAGGTATTGAGAACTACCCTGCCTATTTCTAGAAGCTGTAACACATCACCCCTTCCTCTCCATAGCTAAGCTGAGTGAGAGACCTTCAGACCACAATCCACTAAGAAGACAAAGTTCATCTCAGTGACAGGAGTGCTGCTTCTGCTCCTTTTATTTCATACATAACTGGCCCCCAATTCTTCATCAGTTAGCTAATGACAGGTAGGATTCCCCAAGAAGGAAATAACCTAAGACAGGCATAATCTTGGGGAGGCCCCAGGGAAGGACTTGGGGGGCTACAGCAAAAAAGGGATGATGGACCCTTGCCCCTCAGTTTTGACATAGCCTGAGTCCTCATTCTGTCTACAAGAAGTCTCCTAATCTCTTAGCTGCCTTACTTACTTCCCCCTGCCTGACTTAAGCCTGAAACAATGACAGGAGGTGGTGCAGCCCTGTGCTAGAAAGGCTGGGTTCCTCAGGGTGATCAGGCCTAAGAAAGAATACATAAAATCCTGTGAAACCTGCTTTGTTTAGAGTGCTATCAATTAAATGACAAGGGTCCCAGCAGGAAATGATTTTGTTTCCCAAAGTTTTGTAGTCCTTTAGCTAACAGACCCTGACTCAGAATAAGCCCTCATAGTTCTTTGTGCACTATCTATTGTTTGATCCGTGCTGCCTCAAAATGATTACTGAGCTTTACTTGTACTCCTGTAAAAATTAAAACCCAATAAAAACCTGTCAAGGCAATGGTTGGCATGCTCTCCTCTTGAGAGAGTTGCTAGGCCACTCCAAGGTGCTCTCCCCTTGAGAGAGTAGCCAAGCCTTCCCTTTTCCTACACAGGACTTGGTAGTCTGTGTGAATTTGTTTCATATCTCACCCATAACATCATGGAAACTGTGGGTCAGTGTCCGCATCATACAGGCATTTTGAGCGAGGTAGAGGAAAGGATGCTAATGCATAGTCTTTGATTTAGAAGACAGCCACCCAGAATAAGCATATTTGACCTATAATGTCAGTAGCTACTATACATGAAAAGCCCTATGCAGATGCATACTAAGTATTTGCTCTTCTTTAGTCTTCAAAAATATTTATATATGCTGTGTGCCTAAAGGCACTTTAGGCTGTGAATGTGGCACTGTGATTGATCAAAGTTGTATTATCTATGAGGGATTTGGTAAACATTTATGTGTTACTAAACGTTTTCATTTTGAATTTAGTAGATATGGCATGAAAGCTGTGAGACTCAAGAGGGTAGAGAGGTGAATAGTGGGTCCCAGGTACTAGTAACCACAGAGACAGTGGCTGTCCAGGTGGAAAGCTAGAAAGAGCTGAAGCCGTAAATAAGACCCAAACTTAGAAAACTGAAAGAACCTCCAATGTACTTCTCTGGGGCATCTTCTCTGAAGGTCTCAATGAGACAGGTTGCCTCAGCCAGAATAGGTGTGTTGCAGCTCTGGTATTTTTTAACACTTTTAATGCCTGGTGTTGAGCTTTTAAAATTATGTGTGATAAGAAGCTTTAGAAGGACAGAGGCTGGTCTGGGGTAAGACAGGTGGGACTGTCATCAGTTGGAAGACATGGAGATCATCAGTTGCATTGCAGAAATGTGAGTGGGGCTGGACCCACTGCAAGATAAACAGATGTGGAAAAATCTGTCATCAGTTTAAAGACAAAAGGTGGTGAGCGGGGCTGATGTCAGTTAGAATTCTGGGAAAGTTGTGTAGTGCCGGCTGCAGTTTAAGTATATTCATGTATCTTGCTTAAGAGGTTGTTTTCATCTGTTTTGAGCATGTGTCTGCTCTGTTTCCTGAAGACCACTTGTTGAAGAGACTGTCATTACTGCAGTGTATATTTTCACTTCATTTGTGATACATTACTTATCCATTAAAATGAAGGCTTATTTCTGGGCTCTCTATTTATTTAAATTAATCTTCATGGACTTTTTTGCAGCAATAACATACTGTTGTGATTAGGCTTTCCTTGTAGTGTGGTTTGGGATCTAGGATTTGTGACCTTTCCAACTGCATTCTACTTTCTCATTTGTTTTGACAATTTTGAGTCTTTTGTTCCATATAAACTTTAGAATCATTCATTCTGGTTCTGAGAAGACTTAAGTTGGTATTTTGATACAAATTGCATTAAGCCTGAAAATTGCTTAGGAAAGTATGGTCATTTGTAATAATTTAAACTTTCTCATTTGTTATCATAATTTTTCTGGGTTATTTTAAAACTTTTATTAATTTTCTTATAGGAGTGATTCTAGAGTGCTTCCACATATTTAATTCCATTGGTTTCCAAAACATATCATGCAGCTGGAAATGGGGTTATTTTCTCTATTTCTTCCTAAGATTTTTGTTTGGATTTTAGTAATTGATTTTTAGTAGAGTGAGAGGAAGGAAGAGAGGGAAAAAATATCAACCTGTGAGAGAAGCATGGATTGCTTGTCTCCCACACATACCCCACCTGGGTCCTTGCTGACGTTTTGGGCATGTGCCCTGATATTGAAGTGAATCAGTGACTTTCAATTTTCTTGAGTTGACGCCCAACCCACTGTGTAACACTAGTCAGGATTCTCCTTCAGATCTTTTTGTTGCTTGTGTATACAAATGTGACAAATTTCTGCATGTTAACATTGTATTTTAATACTTCAGTGAGTTTGTTTTATTAATTCTATCCATTTTTTGTTCTCCTGGGTTTCTCTATTCTGGTATCACCTGCAAAAAAAGGATAGTTTTACTTTTCTCCCTGTTGAGTAAATGCATTGATTTTCTTTTCTGTGTAGTTTTTGTATGTTGTTACTACAAGTTCTAGAAGTAGGTTGAAATAAAGTGCACATATCTTTTTTTTTCTGATCTTAAGAAGAAGGCTTCATATCCACAATTGAGTATGATGACAGTTGTGAACTTATAATATATATTCTTTATCAACTTGAGAAATTTCAATTGTATAATCATTTTTTGAATGTTGTTTGATCATAAATTGATATTGAGTTTGCCAAATGCTTTTTCTGCATCTTTTTGGTGATCACATGACTATAATTCTTGATTGTGGTGATTTGTTTAGTCGCACTAATGTTTTAAAATGTTGAAGCAGATATGTCTTTTTGGTGTAATTTCTATTTGACTATAACATAGTTCCTTGAGCATACTAATAAATTATTATTTCTAAAATTTTATTGATTTAATTTTTAGAGAGGAAAGGGAGGGAGAAGCAGAGTGAGAGAAACGTCAAAGTGTGGATAGCTCGTGTTCATCCCCTACTGGGGATCTATCCCCCCACCAAGGCATGTGCTCTGACTGGTAATCAAACCAGCAACCCTTTGGTTCACAGACTGGTACTCAGTCTATTGAGCCAACCATCTTAGACATACCGAAAAATACTGTTAGCCATTTTCTGTTAAGAATTGTGGCACCTTTGGCCCTGGCTAGTGTAGCTCAGTGGATTGAGTGCGGGCCTGAGAAGCAGAGGATCGCCGGTTCAATTCCCAGTCAGGGCACAGGCCTGGGTAGCAGGCCAGTTTCCAGCAGGGGACTCATGAGAAGCAACCATACATTGATGTTTCTCTCCCACTCTTTCTCCTTCCCTTCCTCTCTCTCTAAAAATAAATAAAATATTTTTTTAAAAAAAGAACTGTGGCACCTTTGTTTGTTGGGAATATTGGCCTGTAACCTTTTTCTTTGTTTTGTCTTTCTTTGGTTTTGTTATCAGATCAGTGCTGGCCTCTTAACATGAATTTGGAAGTGTCATTCTATGAGTTTTAAAACAGTTTGAAAGGAAAATACACTAATTATTATTTAAATATTTGGTAGACTTCACCTGTAAGTCATGCGACCCTGGTATATTGTGGGGTGGTTTTTTTTTGGAGCTTTTATTACTGCTTCCATTTCATTGCTAGAAATTAGTCCATAGAGATACTGTTTTTTATTCTAGTTGAGCCTTGGGAGGCTGTGTGTTTTTCTGTGAAATCTATTTTATCTAAATTGTTAAGTATGTTGGTATATAATGGTTCATAATATTTTTAATGATTTTTAATCCTGTGGCATCAGATGTGATTTTGACTTTTATCTTTGAATTTATTTATTTTTATTCCCTCCTCGATGGGTTTTACTATTAGGTTTTTTGTTCTATTTTTTCAATGAATCAAGCTTCATTTTATTAGTCATTATCTTATATTTTAGTTTTACTTATTTGTACTCAGATCTTTGTTATAAATTTTCTTCTACTTATGTGTTAGTGTGTTTTTATGTGTCTGGTTTCTCCAGGGATAAACTTAGCAGAGTTTTTGGATTATTTTTCTTCTTTGTAGCCCTATATGGCTATACTTGAGTCTCAAGGTAGATTTATTTTCTCTTC
>NW_028094906.1:0-13256 GCF_014824575.4 Sturnira hondurensis | reverse complement strand
TTTTTTTTTTTAGGTTCCACATAAATATTTTCATCTTTGTAAAAAACATTTTATTTATTTTAGAGAGGTGGGAATGTAGGGGAAAATAAGAAATATCTATTTGAACCTCCTGACATTCTCAAAAGTGCCCTGGCCTAAAACCCAGGCATCAGCCCTGACTGGAATTTACCAATGATATTTAGGTTCACAGTTTGATTCCCAACCCACTGGGTCACATTCATCATGACTCTGCTTGTTTTCATCTTCCTCTTATTTTCTTATGCTCTCAATTAATCTGTGACTTTCTCTTCTCTATCCATTTTGGGGCTGGGATTCTGGACGCATTTATTCTGTAGGAACCAAGGTGCTGTCAAATATTTTATGAGGTCTAAGGAAGCTAAAAATAAATTACTTGGCTTAAAGTGTCAATAATTTATGCACATAAGAGCCTCAGTGTGAATACATGCACTGTGCATGTTGGGGATTAGCTTTCTAAATATTTACATGTGGTGTGTGTTTTGAGATGCTGTAAGTTGAGGATGTGACCTTTGTGATGTATCAAAGGTGTGTTCTTTGTGAGGTACTTAGGGAAAAGCATTTAATTTGCCACATTTTGTCCTGCTCTATGTAATAACTATTGCATGGGATATGTTTCTACCATGTTGTAGACAACTCTGCCTGGTTTTAGGAATTGTATCTTGATCCCTTGTGACTAAGGGCAAGGGACGACCTCTGGAATGCGAGCTGCAGAAGACAAGGCTTGTCTCTGGTAGCAAATGCTGCCTCAGTTTCCTCTCCCTGCCCCTAAAGCTTGGTCAGAAGCCAGTGACAGGTAAGACCCCTCACGGGGTGGGGGGCAACCTAAGCCAGACTTGATCACTTGGGAGGCCTTCATGGAAGGACTCGGGGCTGCAACAAAGAAAGAGCAATGGACTCTCACCCCGCCCCCCAGCTTTGACTAGCCTGAGTCCCCATGATCTCTGGGAGAAGTGCTTCCTGGCTCTAATCCCCTTAAGCCTGAATACCTTTGGGGAGAGGTGCAGCTTATTGCCTTGCTAGAGCATGTCCTGGGGAAAAATCTGGCATCACAAAGACTTCCTGATAAACCTGTGAAATCTGCTCTGCTAAGAGTGCTTTCATTCATATGTTAAGGGTTCAAGCAGGAAACCCTAAAACTCTGTTCCTGACAAACTCTGAAGGCCTCAGATTTTTTGAAATGTTATCTACTGTTTGATCCTTGCCACTATGCAATCCTGAGTATTAGAACCCAATAAAAGGCTATGGAGCAGGGGGCATGGGGCCTTTTTCATCTTGGAGAAACTGGCTGCTGCTGGCCTTTGCCTCCCCTGAGAAACTGGCCACCAGCCCATGGCCTTTTCCCTCTGGGAAAATGGCCACTTCTCCACCCTAAGTAGATCACGCCATGTCTCAGCCACATTCGCTTTAGTCCTTAGCACACGGGGGGACTTGTGGGAAGTCTCTCTCACAGCCCCCAAATTTGGAAGCATTCAGAAGGAAGCATTGGGACTTGTAAAGAGAGATACATCCTAGGTAGAGAGCTATAAAGAGCTGAATTCTAAGAATAGACCCAGTTTTGTGCCTTGCTTGGGCATCTTCTAAGGACGCTAACTCTTCACACAGAATAAAGGGGATCCAATATTGGTGTTCATGTACACTGGTGTCTTCAGAATCTGAGCTTTTGATGAAAAAGGAGTTGAGTGAAAAAAAAGTGTATAGAAACAGGGCTGGTAAGTATCAAATGGCCAGGGCTTTTGTTAGTTGGAAGTTAAACATACACAGGGGGGACTCTAACAAGTAGGATGGAAGGGGAACATGACTGAGATTCAATTCAGCTGGAAGTCACTGATAAGTATGCAGGGCTGAAGTATTTTAACCCCTAAGAATGGTGAGTGGGCCCCCGAGCCCACACCAATAGACCAGGGGAGTGTGCACACCCAAACCTTTGGAACCTGAGGGACCAGAGGCTGATGGGGAATGAGGCTATATGCTGACTGAGTGCATATGATTCTTGAACTGAAAATGTGCCAGAGTCTTGAGAATCTATTCCCTCACTGGAGGACAGAAAAGAGCTTTCGATATGCTTTCACTGTCAAACTATCCGCAAAACAAGTATTTCTGAAAGGCGCTTGAAAAGAAAGGTTGAAAACAGTAAGAATTACCAGTCCTTTTTCCACTTAACTTCTATTGATATGGCCTTTAACTCCCAGCATTACGGTGAATGCCACAAGACATGGATATAGTCAAGGCACTTTGAAAAATAAAGAGTCTCATTCTGGGACGATTTGTGAAAGTTTCTCCGATTCATTGTACTTTATCATCAAGCAATGCATTCCTGACTGAACCTGAACAGTTGGGATCATTTTCTCTTTGAAAGCTGGAAAAGTGGTGCAAATCAGGCCATAGGCTCGGCCTGCATGTCACTGTGTTGCCATGTGTTTCTGGTGAAAAGGAAACCTCAGAGGACACTGCTCTCAGAGGACAATTTCTACTTAGAAGTTCACACAGTCCCTGCTTAGGGCTCAAACATTCCTGATGGAGAATCATTTCCAAAGCTGTCTTGCTATCCAGCACTCCATGGAATCGATACTTCAGGGAGATACTTCGACTCAGTGCTACACACAACACATGCATTCTCAGATACCACGTACTTGTTCTTGTTCTCCAGGGAGTAAAATCTATAGGGCAACACTCGGTGGAGACATTGATCCTTGGAAACCCGCTTCGTACGAAATGGTCCTATTGCCCGGTAACGGAGAAAAGTCGAAACTATTCACTGTGCATTTAACACAGGGCAATGCTCCGCAAGTCCCAAAATGGTTTCCCTACTATCATTTTGCCTTAGCCCTTCACAATTGTGTTCAACGTTGCATAATTCATTGTAGAGGCATTTCTTAGTTGGGCTTCACTTTGCTTCTTGAAAAACACTTCTGCTCCAGACAGTGAGTTGCTTCCTTACTGTGGGTCTCAGATACATACCCCTGTGCGTGAGTGTTCCCCTTCTGGCTGACAGAAATGTCACTCCACAGCTCCCTCACTATCCAACCCACTGCAACAGTGACTGGAGAAGGATACTTCTACACAGGGAGTACAAAACTGTATTCATCACCAGAGACATCACGCGCTTCCACTTCCCTGGACCAGACTACAATGACTAGGCATTTTAATCACAGAGGACAGACTACTTCCATGAGTCTTGAGGCAAAGCGTGGTGTCTGCCCAGTGATTTGGAAGGACTCCTTCAATTCAGCACTGTAAGGAAAGAGAGAAATACACTTGGCGTTAGCTTCATAATGCTTTCCACATTCACCCGAGAATTTCTTCCCCAGTCAGAAAGCATTCAGTGATTGGATGTCTGAGCTAGTCTGTTCTTTTGTCCAGAAAGATTACCGGGTGGATCCCGTACTGCATAGAATTCTTGTACTTAAAATGCGCCAGAGTCTTGAGAATCTATTCCCTCACAGGAGGACAGAAAAGAGCTTTCGATATGCTTTCACTGTCAAACTCTCTGCAAAACAAGTATTTCTGAAAGGCTCTTGAAAAGAAGGGTTGAAAACAGTAAGAATTACCAGTCCTTTTTCCACTTAACTTCTATTGAAATGGCCTTTAACTCCCAGCTTTATGATGAATGCCACAAGACATGGATATAGTCAAGGCGCTTTGTAAAAGAAAGAGTCTCATTCTGGGATGATTTGTAAAAGTTTCTCTGATTCATTGTACTTTATCATCAAGCAATGCATTCCTGACTGAACCTGAACAGTTGGGATCATTTTCACTTTGACAGCTGGAAAAGTGGTGCAAATCAGGCCATAGGCTCGGCCTGCATGTCACTGTGTTGCCATGTGTTTCTGGTGAAAAGGAAACCTCAGAGGACACTGCTCTCAGAGGACAATTTCTACTTAGAAGATCACACACTCCGTCCTTAGGGCTCAAGGTTTCCTGATGGAGAATCATTTCTGAAGTTCTCTTGCTACACAGCACTCCTTGGAATTGATACTTCAGGGAGATACTTCAACTCAGTGCTACAAACAGTACATACGTTCTCAGATACCACCAACGTGATCTTGTTCTCCAGGGAGTAAAATCTATAGGGCAACACTCGGTGGAGACATTGATCCTTGGAAACACGCTTCGTACGAAATGTTCCTATTGCCCGGTAACAGAGAAGGGTCGAAACGCTTCACTGTGTATTTAACACAGGGCAATACTCCGCAAGTCCCAAAGTGGTTTCCCTACTATCATTTTGCCTTAGCCCTTCACAGTTGTGTTCAACGTTGCAGATTTCATTCTAGAGGCATTTCTTAGTTGAGCTGCACTTTCCTTCTGAACAACACTTCTGCTCCAGAGAGCGAGTTGGTTCCATACTGTTGTTCTCAGATACATACTCCTGTGCATGAGTGTTCCCTATCTGGCTGACAGAAATGCCACTCTACCGTTCCTTCCCTATCCAAACCACTGCAACAGTGACTGCAGAAAGATACTGCTACACAAGGAGTACAAAACAGTATTTATTACCAGAGACACCACACGTTTCATCTTTTTTGGACTAGATTACAGTTACTAAGGATTTTCAACACAGCAGACAGACTACTTCCATGAGTCTTGTGGCAAAGCCTGGTGTCTGCCCAGTGATTTGGAAGGATTCATTCAATTCAACACTGTAAGGAATAGAGAAATTAATTTGGCTTTTGCTTCATAATGCTTTCCACATTCACACAAGGATTTCTTCCCAGTCAGAAACCACTCAGTGCTTGCATGTCTGAGCTACTCTGTTCTTTTATACAGAAAGATGACAGGGAGGATCCTCTCCTGCATATGATTCTTGCATTTAAAATGCGCCAGAAGTAGATTATAGTCAAGGTGTTTTGAAAAAGAAAGAGTCTCATTTTGGGACGATTTTTAAAAGATTGACTGATTCATTCTACTTTATTAGCTAGCATGCATTCCTGCCGAAAACTGAGCGGGTGGGATCATTTTCATTTTGATAGCTGGAAAAGTGGTGCAAATCAGGCCATAGGCTCGGCCTGCATGTCATAGTCAGAATGCACGAATTCCCTTGATTAGAAATGCTTTTACCCTTGCCTGCACAAGCTTTTACCTGTTTTTTTTTTTTTTTTTTTTTGCTTGTTTGTTTGTCGGTTCTTCCACAGAACTTCAGCTTCAAGTTACTAATCTTCATGAGGCAGAAAAAGGAAGGTAGTACACCGAGAATATTTAAGGCAGCTTCTAAGCCATGGTCTATCAGCCATAACGCTTCACAACTGTGGGACAACAAACTCACTTTCCGGGGTAGCACTTGTCCTTTAACTAAAAGCAATCATAGCAAAGCAGGCTTCACAGGATTGTTAGGCCTTCCTTCTGATGCCTGCTCACTGGGGATCCTGTTCTTGCTGGCAAGGGGCTGCACTGCCTCCTCCATCACAGTGGGCTCAGGCTTCAGTGGCGTAGGGCCAGGAAGTGCTCCTGCCAGAGAAGGTGGGCTCTGGGCTATATCAGGATATCTGCAGGGTGAGGGTCCATACTCCCTGTTGGCTGCAGCACCTGCAGACCTTCTATGATAGCCTCCAAAGCGATGGGCCCTGGGTTAGCTTTCCCTCCTCTGTGGAGTCCTACCTGCCTCTGAGGATCCGACGGTGCTCTTGGAGCCGAGGAGGGAGCAGAGGCAGTGTTTGCTAGCAGAGACAAGCTACGTCTCCTTGTGGCTTCTGTTGCAGAACTTGCTCACTCCTTGGAAGCCATGGGAGGCAGTTACACTTCCTGACACCAGGAAGAGCAGTTCCCAACATCTCCTACTTTTCTGCTTCTTAAATGAATTGTTGCTGTTTGGCCCAAATCCTACTAGGCCGCGGTGCCTCATGCAGGCACCAGAAAACAACTTCCGTATACATCATGAAGCACACACAAAGATTCAGACGAGGAGGAGTCTAGGAGCTGCCCAGACACAAACTCCTGAGTTCACTCCTCTGAAAAATACATGCACGTTCAAGGGAATAAGAAAACTATAAGGTCTCTGGTTACATTTTGATGTGGGCGAGGATTAGCGCAACCTTCAGGAAAGGTTGTGCAAGTCACACAGTAGCCTAAGCACCAAGCAGGTCTGATCACCCACGGGAGGAGGTCATTATGAGCGTTGTCTTGCATGCTGTCTTGCCCCACACCGGTCTCCCACGTGGTGTCGAGATGCGTTTCCTTGTCTAATGAAGCGGTTCCCTGAATCTCTCTCCCTCAGTTTGGTCGTGACTGCTATATATCCCCCCCCCCCCCAGTTTGCCCCTTGCCGCTCTCCTGTACAACCCAAACCGGGAAAGCCATTTGCAAAGGCATCAAAGCACACAAGGCATTTTGGCAATCAGCAAACTACCGGCTGCTCCAAAGACCCACATTCTCAGAAGAAGTCCATCAGACCAAGTTTCGGGGTTCAAGCCCACCACATTTTCACGGAGGGTGGAGAGCACCTCCTGCTTTGTTAGGCGTGAATGTCCTGCAGCTACTAATGAAGTAGCTCCCAGCTGCAGTTTCCTGATCTGTCCCTTTCACTTTGCAGGAAAAGTCCTAAGGTGATGTGGAATACCGCTCCAGGAATCCCACTTCAGGTGGATGACACCGAGTTTACCTCCGTCTGCAGTGACAAAGTCTAATGGGTGGATGCGGGTCACGTCCAGAGCAGCTTTTCCAGGGATAAGTCTTCACCCTCTTCGCCAGCGGTAGGGAAGCTCCTTTGGTAAAGTAAACAGCAGCACAGACTCTCCCACAAATGAAAATATTAGAAGGCCGGGCCAAGGTCCATCTCCTACAGGACCTCTGTACAAAATGCGAGGGTAAGGTTGCTTTGACTCTTCTGCATGAAAATGTTCATCCAGTGGAGTATAAGGCAATAAATACATGGTCATTTAGAAAATTATATGTGAACACGGCACAGAAGCAGTTTTGGTGAGGCAGGACCCAGGAAGTCCACTCATTTTTTTGTAAAAAGATTCTGAGAAGTATGAAGAGTCTCTTCCACCACTGCCTGCCCACCTCCTGTGAGAACAGATGCACATAGGGCGTCAGACTGAGAACTAACTGCGGCTCTCCTTCAGGAGCTTCCTCACCCTGTCTTAAGCCATGGGAGGCACTTGTACTCCCTGAAACCAGGCAGGGCACTTCCCAGCACCTCCTTTGTGCCTGTTTCTTAAATGCATTTTAGCTGTCTGGCCTGTGAAACCTACTATGCGCTGTCCCTCGTGCAGGCACCAGAAAACCACATCCCTATACATCCTGGAGCACACGTGAAGACAAAGACAGGGAGGAGTCTGCTGGCTGCCAAGGCCCGAGTTCCTCAGTTCACTCCTCTGAACACAACATGCAAATGCGATGGGTCACAACACCAGCAGGTCTGGTTCCATTTCCATCCTCGGGAGGACTAGCACAACCTTCAGGGCCCGTAAATCACACAGTAGCCAAAGTGCAAAGCAGGCCTGATCACCCACGGGAGAACGTCATGGCAGGGGTGCTCTTGCACGCTGCCTTACCCCACACTGGTTGGCCACGCGGGCCGCGAGCTCCGTTTCCCCATCTCCAGAAGCGGTTCCCTGAATCTCTCTCCTTCTGCTTGGGTAGGACTGCGACAAAGCCCGCAGAGTTTGACAACGCCGCTCTCCTATACGACCCAACTAGAGAAAATACTTGGCAAATCCCTCAAACCACACAAGTCACTTTTGGAGTCCACAAACAACCAGCGGCTCCACCAACCCGCATTCTCAGAAGAAGTCCACGAAGCCCACTTCTTCTGCTCAGAAGAAGGCCAGAAGTCCATGAAAGATGTCCATGAAGGAAGTCCAACCAAGTTTCAGGGACCCACAGGCCATCATTTTCACGGAGGGTCTCAACCACCTCCTGCTTGCTGAGGTGTTGAATGCCCTGCAGGTGCTGAAGTGGCTCCAGCTGCAGGTTTTGGATTTGTCCCTTTCATTTTGTGGAAAGAGTCCTAAGGTGATGTTGAATACCGCTCCAGGAATTGCACTTCAGGTGGATGCCACACCGTGTGCCACAGTCTGAACAGGCAGGGTCCAATGGCGGGAGGTGGGTCACGTCCAGAGAAGCCTTGGCGGCCATGAGGCTTCACCCTCTGCACCGGCAGTTGCAAAGCTCCTTCTGTAAAGTAAACGGAAGCGTAACCTCTTCCCCAAGTCACAAGACTAGAGAAGCCTGCCAAGTGCCATCTCTGAAAGGACCTCTGGGTACAATCTGAGGGTACCTTGGCTTCGCCTCTTCTGCTCGAACATGTTACTCAGGTGGAGTATAAAACCATACATGGGGACTTGGAAATGTACAGGTAAGCATGGCTCAGAGACAATTTCCACGGGCGATGACGCACGAGATCCCCTTATTCGTTTTCCATACCGATTGTTACAGTTATCATGAGTCTGTTCCACCGCTGCCTGACCACTTGGATGGTAGGGAGTCCTGTGAGAAGCGATACCCATCGGGTGTCGGAGTAAAAATGAATAAAATATGTACGTGTTCAAACTGGATCACAAGGGCAGCATAATGAGCGATAGCTGGTCTCCAAGTTACTGGAGAAGTCAGTCCTTGAGATTTAATTTCTGTAGATGGGGGATGCACACCCACTGCAGAGCCCTGTGGAGAAAAAAGCAAGGCACCGCACAGCTCCTCCCTCAAGGAGGGAGTGCCTCGGTGTGGCCAGGCATCCGTCTCGAAGGGCATGAGACTGGCAGCGGCCTGGCAACCCTCCCAGTGAGGGTGCCTGCACACCCTGGCCTAGAGAGCCTTTCACGGTTTGCTTTGGTTTGGTTTGGTTTCTCTGCCCCCACGGGACCTCAGATTCAACTTATTAGTCCTCGTCAGGCACCCAGCGGTAGGTAGTGCCCGAGGAACCTTTAAGGCAGCTCCTAAGTCAGGGTCTATCGCCCAGAAGGTTACAGAACTTTGGCAACACAAACTCCTCTACTGCACTGGCCTTTGTCCTTTGGTGGCGGCAGTCTTAGCAAAGCAGGCTTCGTGGGATTGTCAGGCATCCTTTCTGATGCCAGATCACCCCGGATCCTGCTCTAGCTGGCAAGGGGCTGCACTGTCTCCCCTCTCACGGGTCCTCAGGCTGCAGTGCATTAGAGCCAGGATGCTCTCCTCCCCGAGGACACTGGGCAGGGCTGTATGAGAATAGCTGCGGGGTGAGGGTCCATTACTCCCTCTTGGGCGCACCACTGCGCGTCCTTCCATGGGTTCCTTCAAAATCATGGGCCCTGGGTTAGCTTTCCCGTGCTCCGTGGACTCTTACCTGTCTCTGAGTATCTGGCCACGCTTTGGGGGCTGGGGAGGAAGCAGAGGCCGGGTTTGCAAGCCAGGACAAGCTTTGTCTCCTTGCGGCTCTCCTTCAGGAGCTTGCTCACCCCGTCCTAATCCATGGGAGGCACTAGTACTCCCTGAAACCAGGCAGAGCACTTCCCAGCACCTCCTTTGTGCCTGTTTCTTAAATGCGTTTTAGCTGTCCGGCCTGTGAAACCTACTATGCGCTGTCCCCTCGTGCAGGCACCAGAAAACCACATCCCTATACATCCTGGAGCATACGTGAAGACTAAGGCGGGGAGGAGTCCGCTGGCTGCCAAGGCCCGAGTTCCTCAGTTCACTCCTCTGGACACAGCATGCAAATGCAATGGGTCACAACACCAACAAGTCTGGTTCCATTCCCATCTTTGGGAGGACTCGCACAACCTTCAAGGCCTGTAAACCACACAGTAGCCAAAGTGCAAAGAAGGCCTGATCACCCATGGGAGAACGTCATGGCAGGGGTGCTCTTGCATGCTGCCTTACCCCACACTGGTTTGCCACTCGCATAGTGAGTTCCTTTTCTCCAAATATAATGAATCACAAAACCAACAGGTCTGGTTACATTTCCATGTTTGGGAGGATTTGCACAAACTTCAGGAAATGGAAAACACAAAATAGCTGAATTTCAAAGCAGGCCTGATCACCCATGGGAGAACATCATTACAGGGTTGTTCTTGCATGATTTCTTACCGCTCACTGTTTTTACGTGTCGGTGTTGAGCTTTGTTCCCCCATCTCTTGAAAGATTTCCCTGAATCCTTCTCCTTTTTTTTTGCTTATGGCTGTTATATATCCCAAAAAGCTTGCCCTTTGCTTCTGTCGTATTTTACTCGACCTCACCTTGAATGCCCTGCAGCTGCTGAAATGTCTGTAGCTACAGTTTATTGACTTGTCCCTTTTATTTTTTGAATATTCCTAGGAGATGTTGAATACAATTCCAGGAGTTCCACTTCTGTTGGATGACACACAGTGTGCCGCAATCTTAATGTAGTGTGTCCAATGGTGGGTAATATCCAAAGAATCCTTCATGGTTATAAGTCTTCTACCTATTCTCCGGCAGTTGGAAAGCTTTTTTGTTAAAATAAACAGACGCATAACTTCTTGTCCACGCTGTAAGTTTATAAAAGATATTGGAGAAGTTAATGCTTGAGATTTAATTTCTGTAAATGGGGAATCACACGGAATTCAGAATCCTGTGGAGAAAAACAATAGGCATGGCAGGGTTACTTACTTAAGTGCGTAGTGCATTGGAATGGCCAGGCATCTTTCTCAAACTGTGAGAGCCTGGGAGCGGCAGAAATATTCTTTCCTAGAGTGGCTTTTATGATATTTTTTAGCGCAGGACTTCAGATTCAACTTACTAATCTTCATCAGGGAACAAAGAGAAAATCTTAGGAAATCAATCTTTACAGGGCTGTTATTATTTTTTCTGATGTCAGATCATCCCGCATGTTGCTCTAGTTGTCAAGGGGCAGCACTGCCTCTTCCACCAGTGGCACTCAGGCGTCAGTATACTAGAACCAGTGAAGGCTCCTTCAGAATAACATGAGAACTTGTCAATGTCAGAATAACTGGAGAGTAAGGGTCCATTACTCCGTCTTGGCTGCAGCACGCAGGACTCACACGTCCGTGTGAATGCCGAATTTAAAGAGATCAAATCCAGATTACTCCAAGCTGTATGTCATTAACCTTAAGTGGAATTCCTCCTGCAGAATTGAAAGTCACCTGAGGACATTTTCTGCAACATTAAAAAGACAAACCAATGAATTGCAGATGGAGATAATTCAGCAGCTAACCGATATTTAATGTCTAGCAAAGGAGAAGGTTTTTAGACAGTCCGTGAAAACGTTCTCTACTTTAACTATGAAACTCAGTTTCATGGACTTCTGTTGAAAATCTATGTCTTTGCTGGTGAAAAAATTTGGCTGATTCTAAAAATAGTTTGTGTACTTTGATGCATTTCACAATTATTACCCCAGGTTGGGACATATAAAAGAGCAGCAAGGGGCAAACTCTTTGGGAAATAAAGAAACCACAAACAAACAAAATTAGAACAATTCAGGAAACTGATTCACAAGATGGGGAATCAAAGCTTAACAGCCAACTGTGAAACCAGTGTGGGGTAAGACAGCACGCAAAACTACCCCAGTAATGCTGTACTCTCGATAGTGAACAGGGCGGGATTGTAATTAGGCTACTTTGTGATTTGAATTTCACGAAATTTGACCAACTCATCCAAAAAGTGAAAATATAACCAGACTTGTTAGTTTTGGTATTGCCTTGTATTTGCATCTTCGTTCAGAGGAATGAACTCAGGGTTTTAGGAAAGGTACCTCATGGAATCCTTATAGTCTTAATTTTTACAAGTGATTTCAGCTGTACATGGAAGCTGTTTTCTGGTGACTGCATGAGGCGACAGTGCACAGCAGGTTTCAGAGGCCAAACAGCTACAATTTATTTCAGCCACAAAAAACGAATAGATGTTGGGAACTGCTCGGCCTGGGCTCAGGAAGTGTAAGGGCCTTCCATGACTTAGGACCCGAGAGCACGCTCCGGAATGAGAGCCAAAAGGACAGAAAGCATGTATCTGCTAGCAAATGCCGCCTCTGTCTCCCCTGGGGACCAAAACCTCCCCCTTCTTTTTTTGTGTGCTTTCTTTTTTAAATTTATTTAACTTTTGTTCAAGTACAGTTTTCTTTCTTGTATTCCCAGCCCTGCACCACCCCAGTGCTCCCCACCCGCCTACCAACACCGCCCCACTTCTTAGTTATTGTCCATGTGTCTTTCATACTTATTCATGTGAGTCCATCCCCTTTTACTCTGTGCTTCTCTCCCCTCTGCTCTCTGGACCCTGTCAGCACGTTCTGTGTTTCACTGTCTTTGGTTACATTTTGCTTGCTTGTTTGTTTTGTTGTTTACATTCCTGTAAAACCAGCCTGTTTTGTGTGTGGGATACTGAGAGACAGGTAAGAGTGCTCAGAGGAAGGGTTAGCTTACCCAGGGCAGATCACTTTGAAGGCTATCAGAGGAGGAGTCGGGGTGCTGCAGCCAAGAGGGAGTAATGGACCCGCAACCCACAGGTATCCTTATATAACCCAGTCCCCATGTCCTCTGGGAGGAGCGCTTCCTGGCTCTAATAAACTGAGGCCAGAGCCACCGTGATGGGGGAGGCAGTGCAGCCCCTTGCCAGCTAGAGCAGGATATGGGATGATCTGGAAACACAAAGAATCCTATCAACCGCTTTACCCCTGCTTTGCTAAGATTGCTTTTAGTTAAACGAGAAAGGCTACCACAGGAAAAGAGCTTGTTTTCCCAAAGTTCTGTAGCCTTTTGGGTGATAGAGCCCGACTTAGAAGGTTCCTCAATGGTTCTCTGTGTTTTATATTCTGTTTCCCGCCAGACGAAGATTAATGAGTTGAACCTGAAGTCATTTGCCATTTAAAAAAAAAAGAAAATAAAAGGAAATGCCTTCCAACCCAAGGGTATTGGGAAAGTCTCCTTGAGGGGGTCACCAGTGTGCTCCAGTCTCCCGCTATTTGAGGGTGTTGCCTGGCCACCCCGAGGGACTCCCCAGTGGACGGAGTAGCCGTGCAGTGCCTTGATTTTTCCCCTACAGGACTGAAGTCTTAGTGAATCTCCTATTTACAGAAATGAAATCTCAAGGACTAACTTCTCAAGTCACTTGGAAAGCAGGTGTCACTCATTATGCTTTCCTTGGAAAATTCGAACCCGTACTTATTTCATTTAATTTGAAGTTGATGCCCTGTGCTCATCTCTTCTCACAGGACGACCTACCATCCAAATGGTCAGGCAGTGGTGGAACACACTCATCATGCTTTTAAGAATCTCTTTAAATGCAAGTAAGGTTCAGTCATGGGCCCACCACCAGCAAAATTGCTTCTGTGCCATGTTTACCTCTAATTTTCTAAAAGA
>NW_028094905.1:0-2771 GCF_014824575.4 Sturnira hondurensis | reverse complement strand
AACGGAAGGGCCCTGGGGGGGGGGGAGGGAGCTGGCTCTCGGCCCCTCTCCGGAGGAGGACGTGGGGATGGCGGAGCTCCAGCGGCCTGCGTCTCCAGCCCACCGTTTATCGGGCGGGACGCAGCCTGGGAGCTGGCCGGCCGGGCAGAGGGTGGCGGGGTTATGCTCCGCATGCTCTCAAGGGAGCCGGCGCTGAGGCTGAAGCCCCCGTCCTTTCAGAATTGCTTTTGCGCATTTTGTTGTCTTCGTGTATAAACTAACCGAGATAACTGAAAACGAACGGGGGGGGGGGGGACCATCGGAGAACCCAGGCGTCGGAGTTTAGCCTTGACTGATGGGCGCGATTCCAGCTCTGACTTGACAGGCTTAGGGGACTCCTTAGAACAGACTCCTGTCCTTAGCATCCAACCTTTGCTTCTGGACTTTCGCCGCGAGGGCGGGGGAGGGCAGCAGGACCCTGGGTGCTGCTCCCGGACACTTCCAGGGCTTAATGCACTGACCTTGGGCAACTTCAAAGCCTTGTAGGCTACGAAGGGTGTTTTGAGATTAGGGGCTTTTAACGGTCACCCTTGGCCCTGTGAGCTGAGTGACTAAATTGGGGGGGGGGGGCACTTCAGGACTACGGTTCAGAGTGGGGACCCCAAGCCTATGTGGACACATAAGAGGTCACATACTAACCCTGACGAGCTCAGGGGAGGCCTGCACGGTGGCCTTAGAAACTCAGAGACCTGAAGTAACCCCCTCAGGACGGTCTGAAATGAAAATGGCAACTGACGGCAGGTCGTGGGGGGTGGTCTGGTGTCTTCCCCGACAAAAGCCAGCCTTTGTCTTCCCTGAGCCCAGCCACTGTGTTTTTCCATCTGGGACAGCAGGTCTCTAGGAAGTCGGGGTAATTTCCTTTTCCAATCCCCGGGGGGCACAGTCTCCCACCAGAGCAGTGACACAAATCCCCTCCTGGTTACTGTTCTCCTTTTAACTCTTAAGCACCCACCTGTGTGCAAGAAAGCTGTGTCTGTTCGGTTTTGCTTTCTGTCCAACCCCAGAGATCCTTCCTGCCTCCCCTTCCCCTGCCTCCCTCATCTATCGACGAGACATTCATGTAAACCCCGTTGGTCTTCCCCTTTGATTCTACTGTGTAAAATAGGGGTGAGACCGCCGTTTTCTGGAGCATTTCCTCAGTCTGTTGAGATTTTGCTTCCTAGCAATTGTCGTTGGTTTGGCTCAAATAAACTCATACAAATTCTTACAGGTTTGGGCATTTCTTAAATCAACACCCGTAATCCTGAGAGGTCTGCAGATGGACAGCCGAAGCCACCAAGATGCAGGAGGAGGAAAAGGGTGTGGGGTCTGCACCCGAGACCAGCAGCGCTGGCTGTGTCTGGCCCCGGGCCAGTCGGCCTCTGACTGCCAGTAGTGTGTGGGTTCTTGACTTTGTGCAGGAAAGATTTCACAGCACAGGTGACATGGAGGCTCCGTTTCGTGAAGCTGGGGACAGTGAAACAAGGAAGAAGCCACAGGAGAGCCCAGGCTGGGCTGCCGCTGCCCACGGCTCCCCGGGCTGCAAGGCTGTTGGGAAGAACCTGACGAGCTAACTCTAAAACTCCTCTGGAAACGCGAAGAGCCATCTTGGATATTTCCTCTTCCTTTCATGTCTTCCTGCTTCTGGGAGCCTCGACACTCCTCTGGTGACCGGTGCGCTGCAGCTGACACGCGTTCCTGCCACCAGTCCCTTCGCCGCAGTGGGAGCTGCAGCCACAGAGAAACCACTCTCACGACTCCGTGAAAACGCCCTGCCTCTCACCTCCAGGCCTCTGCTGGGCAGTCGGCACACCTCCAGCTGGGCCCTCGCCTACTGTTCCCACCAGCTCAGGCAGCCTGCAGCTGTTGCCTTGGCGTGAAACGCCGTTCTTGGTGAGGCAGTAAAGAATCAAAGAGCAGCATGTCTGTCTGGTGCTACATTCTCCTGCGACAGAACAGGCCTTGGGGGAGTGGGGAGAAAGGCCTAGGCTCGGGGCAGGACGGCCACAGGCAAGTGCAAGGGCTGCACGGACCTGTCCTTTGTCCTGAGGACTTATACGCCATAATTTGCCGTGTAGAGCGCACACTTTTTTTGCCCAAATTTTCGAGGGATATGCATTATACACAGGTACTACTAATTCTGTTCAACCTATGGAAAATGATTTTTTTCCCTGAAAGTTTGGGCCAAAAACGTGGGTGCACGTCATACACCCACGTGTATGTTTAGGGAGTGCACCCACGTGTGTCTAGGGAGTGCACTAAACACAGCAAAAGTGGCAGGAGGAGGTGAGGGAGTTACATATTGATTGACGCCAGCTTTGGGGGGGCAGTGGGGGAGGGGCATGACTACCCAAGCAGGTATGTGTGGGGGTCTGTTAGTTCGAATCCTTATCTTGATCCAGACCCTATTCGTTCATCTTGTTGTAAAACAGATACATGACAGGAGGCAGTTAATTAAAGTTGGGGCTGTTACCCAGTGTTATTTATGGGCTCTTTCTGTAAGCACTAGGGACTCCCTCGTAAAACAGAGTGACCAGAGGTAGGCAATCAACCAAAGGTGTTTTATGGGCTTCTTCTTTGGGCACTGCGGAACCCCTCCCCTTCCCTCCCAGGCCTTGGGATAGATACATAGTTTCAAAAGCTTTCCTTCCCAGACAGTGAAAACGATACATAGAATTTCAGGGTGATCCCTCCTCTCATACTGACACAGTGTTTCTTGGGCCGTTGGACCACCTGGCAATCTTATCTGACCA
>NW_028094904.1:0-1843 GCF_014824575.4 Sturnira hondurensis | reverse complement strand
GATGTTTTCATCTGAGAACATGCTTATTAATTTTAGAAGAAGAAACATTGATGTGAAAGAGAAATGACAATTGGTTGGCCCAACCTGGAATCAAATCTACAACCTAGGTATTTTTCCTGACCAGGGATGCAAACCCGCAACCTTCTGGTGCATGGTACCATGCTCCAACCAACTGAGTCACCTCGCCAAGGTTACATGTAGTATTTTCACTGACCTGAAAGTCTTCTGCACTTTGCCTGTTCAGGTCATGCCACACCTCTTTCCCCAGACCATGGCACTCACAGATCTTTTCACTGTCTTCATAGTTTTGGCTTTTCTAGAGTGTCATATACTTTGAACTATAGTATGTAGCCTTCTCAGATTCATGTCTCTCACTTAGTATTATAATATAAGATTTCTTTATATCTTTTCATGGCTTGATATCTTATTTCTTTTTAATTCTGAAAAACATTCTCTTGTCCTGCTGTACCACCGTTTGGGTTAATCTACAGATCACATTGAGAAGAAACGACATCTTTACAGTACTGAGTCTTCTTATCCCTGAACATAGAATATTTCTTCATTTATCTTGATCTTTGATTTTGTTCAAAATAATTCTGAATTTTTCTTACATAAATCTGTAACATGTTCATTAGATTTATACCTAAATTTAATTTTAGGGGTGATAATGTAAATGGCATTGTGTTTTTAATTTAAACTCTATTTGTTCATTGATAGCATAGAGGAAAATGATTAACTTCTGTATAATAACCTTGAATGTTACAATCTTGCTATAATTGATTATTAGTTCCAGCAATTTTTTGATTTTTAGTATACCACAGTTTTCCTAATCCAGACATATGTTCTGTATTCTCCATCTAACTGATCATGGTTTGCAGATTTTTAACACGTTGGTTAACATGTTATATCCCATATAGTTTCATCAACTGGTATTTTCTCCTTCATTGCTTTCTATCTCTTTCCCCTTTCCAACCCTCCTTCCCATCTTCATTTCTTCTATCTTTTTTCCTTCCTTTCTGGTAAATACACTACACAGGTGATTGTGAGCACTCATTTTCACACCCCATTTGAGGCACATAAACTCTGACCATTCTAATTTAATTTGTGATGATTGATTGAAGTGTTATCACTTCAATAACACTTCAGTGGATGATGAAGTGATCCATTCATCATCAAGTCTTCAATAAATACTTACCTATTGGTTTTAGCAACCCTTAATGGATTGCAATTTGTTTGCTTTTCTTTTTTATTTAAAATTTTTGTTGTTGGCCCTGGCTGGTGTAGCTCAGTGGACTGAGCGCGGGCCTGTGAACCAAAGGATCGTGGTTCGATTCCCAGTCAGGGCACATATCTGAGTTTCGGGCTGGTTCCCAGCAGGAGACACACGAGAGGTAACCATACATTGATATTTCTCTCCCTCTCTCCTTCCCTTCACCTCTAAAGATAAATAAATAAAATCTTTAAAAAAATTTTTTTTGTTGTTGTTCAATTACAGTTGCCCTCACTTTCCCCCCATTATTCTCACCTGCCCTACCCACTCCCCACCCCCCACATTCAATCCTCTCCTAACCATTATCTTTGTTCTCCGGTCCTTTATACATATTACTTGATTGACCCTCCTCCTTCTTTTCCCTGTGACCCTCCTCAGACCTCCCTTCTGGTCACTGTCCATTTGTTCTTATTTTCATGTTTCTGGTTCTATTTTGCTGGCCAGTTTGTTTTGTTGGTTGGGTTCCACTTATAGGTGAGATCATGTGGTATTTGTCTTTCACCACCTGGCTTATTTCACTTAGCATAATGCTCTCCAGTTTCATCCATGCTATCATGAAGGGTAGAAGTTACT
>NW_028094903.1:0-908 GCF_014824575.4 Sturnira hondurensis | reverse complement strand
GCCTCTGAAAGGAGTTGCCTGCAGTTCAGTTGGGATCATTTCTGACAGAGTTTTCCTCAAAGAAGCTTTGTGAGCAACTTGTTCATTGCAAGAGATTTCCCAAGTTCCCTGTATTTCATAGTGGTTAGAACACAGGGAAACTCAGTTGGGTGAAAGAAATAAACTTTTTATCTCCTTTACAGTTTGGCATTCACAAAGGGGTTTGTTCCACTCAGGTACTGCAGAGTACATGAATGTCTGTTCTTCCTTGTTTTTTTCTCCGGGAAAGAATGTGTTTCAGTGAAACATTTCACTAGAAGCTCCCGTACTTTTAAAGATACATGGGGGTAGATACCTCCGTACTCATNACACAGGGAAACTCAGTTGGGTGAAAGAAATAAACTTTTTATCTCCTTTACAGTTTGTCATTCACAAAGGGGTTTGTTCCAATCAGGTACTGCAGAGTACATGAATGTCTGTTCTTCCTTGTTTTTTTCTCCGGGAAAGAATGTGTTTCAGTGAAACATTTCACTAGAAGCTCCCGTACTTTTAAAGATACATGGGGGTAGATACCTCTTGACTCATTCCAGAAAGAAAACGTGGTTTGAGTTGCCTTTTCCCTATTCTCCAACTTGGTTAGTATGGGACGAGTGGGAACACTTAAGCAGCAGTGAAAAACGAGACGTACATGATCCAAAACATGACTCTGTTTAGCTCCTCTAAAACAGAACTATGATCCTGGAGTTAAAAACACTGTCAACATTGTTTTCCCAAAAGAGGTTGTGTTGAATACGTGTATTGCCACCTTGATTTGGTTAAGTTTCAAAGGTTTCTTATGCTTGTCTCTAAGTAATATGAACTAAGTGACCAAAATGGACCCTTCTCTTCTCGCTCGCTTCTATCATCACAAAAGTGTCTGCTACAAAGCA
>NW_028094902.1:0-1107 GCF_014824575.4 Sturnira hondurensis | reverse complement strand
GTGGAACCTTATCCTGGATTATCCAGATGGGCCCGATATCACAAGAAGGAATTAGAGTCAGAGCTAGAGGGAGAGAGAGACCGGAATGTGCTGTGCTGTTGGCTTTGACCATGGAGGAAGAGGCCAAAGCCAGAGCTATAGGCAAACTCCAGAAGCTGGAAAAGGTGAGGAAATGTACTTACTCCTGGCATCTCCAAAGGAATGCAGTCCTGCTGATTCTTCGATTCTTGCCCAGGGTGACCATTTTGAAATTTGGCCTCTGAACTATGAGATAATGAATTTGTGTACTTTTTTTTTAAGATTTATTTATTTATTTATCTCTAGAGGGAAAGGAGAGAGGGAGAGAAACATCAATGTATGATTGCCTTTTGTGCGTCCCCTGCTGGTAGTTAGCCTGCAAGGAACTGGCCTGCAACCCAGGCATGTGCCCTGACTGGGAATCAAACCGCGATTGTCTGGTTTGCAGGCCGGTGCTCAATCCACTGAGCTACGCCAGCCAGGGCTGAATCTGTGTACTTTTAAGCCACTACATTTCTATTGATTTGTCACAGGAAACCGGTACAGCAAGCCACCTAATCTCTGGAAACCGTTGCTTGGTCATTTGCAAAGTAGAATAATAACAATACCTACCCCATTTGAGATGTGAGAACTGAGCAAGAGATGTGCTTGGCACTGGGCCTCGAACAGAGAATGTGCCTTAAGATACAGAATTAGTCATGGGCTCTTGATCCTGCTGTATGGTAGCATCTCTATCATCCTGCCGACTATTATGCTTCCAAAATACCCATCTGTGATGGTTAATTTTATGTGTCAACTTGTCTGCACTCTGGTGCCCAGCCGTTTGGTCAAATACCAGCCTAGATGTTGTTGTGAGTTCCTAGCTCCCGTATTTGTGAATGTGATTAACTCTTACAATTAATTGTAAAGCAGATCACCCTCCAGAATGTGGGTGAGCCTCATCCAATGAGTAGAAGGCTTTAAGAGCAAAGACTGAGATTTTCAGGGAAGAAGCCAGAAAATCTGTCTCACGACTGAAGTACAGAAACCCTGCCCCTGTTTTCTGCCCTCCAGCTTGCCCTGCCGATTCAGACTGCTGACTGCAACACC
>NW_028094901.1:0-1579 GCF_014824575.4 Sturnira hondurensis | reverse complement strand
GCATGTCTTTAGGGTCAGCACTCTCTACCTCACGGTGTCACTATAATGATGGTAGTAACCCCTAATCTCACCACATGATTCTCACCACACACAGGACCCTCCTGCCCAGAATACATGCTCCCTTCTCAGGAGACTCATTGTCACCATGAATTTTCACTTTGCGGTGTCCCCCTGAGCCAATGTATCCCTCTGAGCTCACATGGCATGGGAGTGACAAAAGTGACAAGGCCTTCAACAGGTTGCATTTAGCTGTGTCTCAAGGTCTCTAGAGCTTCTTGAAACTTGGGACAAGAGACACCTATGTGTCATTTGAAATGCATCTCACAGAAATGTCACAGGAACATGTGAGTGGGGGAAGACATGTCCAGCCTGAGAGCCCTCTGGGACAGTTAAGCACACACATCCCTGGGATGGCCAGGGCCATGAGCAGGGACTCAGTTCTCTTTGTCCACATTGGGGCAGGGGATGGAAATGGTTAAAGAACACAGGTGTCCCCTGGGGCATTGGTATGCTGCTCCTGGAGCAGGTGATCTCATTGTTCTCCTATGGCATGCCCCTCTCTTTCTTTCTTGCTGGCCATGCTGCCCAGTGCCCTGGAAGTCTCACAGGTGTCCTCTGGTATTTCCAGGACAGTGTTTCCATCTCTATAACAGATGTAATCTCAACCCTGTGTTGCTGTGCAAACCCTTCACTCTTAGCTCTTCATCCTCAAACACGAATTCTCTTTAGACATTTGTCACCTGAGGCAACCTCACAGCTGGTCTATGGATGTCTTCATCTGTCAGATGTGCCCCAGGCCTTGCTGAAAAGCATTAAATAATTGTGACTGCAGTGGGAATTTTCTGTGTATGGAGGGAATGTGAGACTCAGGGGAAAAATGGGGTTTTATGCAATTGCCAGGGTGTTCATTTCCATCATGTGTTTCATCTCAGTTTAGTGATTTAATGAAAGATACACTTGCTCTGCACTTTGATTTCCCTCCATCTGTTACCTTGGGCCATCATGAGCTCTTAGTTCCCTTCCTGGGACATCAGCCACTAGATTTACCTCCATTCAGGGTTTCACGTGTACTCAAAGATGCCAGTTTTTATACTGAACCTCTATGACCAGGAAACAGGTCGTTATACACACACATCTTAGAACATCTGCTTGCCCAGAGTGAGCGCCTGTGTTTCTGGGTAATGACTCCAGATTCTCAGTACTCCATGTGGTCTAGGAACCAGGGAGTCCTTCTGAGTGGCTCACCTGTGGGGAGGGGTTGCCTGTACTCTCCTTTGGTAAGTGAAGTGAAAGGAAGGACACAACATGTGTAATACCTGTCTCAGCTGAAGTACCAGGGCTGTACTCCTGGCGGAAGTACCTGACCAGTGCGATGCATGCCCTAGAGCTGGGATGAGACAGAGGCTGTAGCTATACCAGCACCTGCAGGCCCAGGGTCCTCAGCCAGGTCAAGGGAAAGACTTTCTGGTTTTGTTACTGAACAAGGGTCCGAGGGGGGGGGCAATACTTGGCCCACCGAAGGACACCAAAAAAAAAAAAACTGCTACAGAAAACAGGGGCCCCTCCCAAGGATGGTATA
>NW_028094900.1:0-592 GCF_014824575.4 Sturnira hondurensis | reverse complement strand
AAGTTTTCCACTCATGGCTGTTCCTCTTCCCCTTCTGGTACCTTCCCCTTCTATAACTCGGATGTTGGAACGTTTAAAGATGTCCTGGAGGTTCCTAAGCCTATCCTCATTTTTTTGAATTCTTGTTTCTTCCTTCTTTTCTGTTTGGTTGTTTCTTTCTTCCTTCTGGTCCACTCCACTGATTTGAGTCCCAGTTTCCTTTCCATCACTGTTGGTTTCCTGAGCATTTTCTTTCATTTCAATCAGTTTAGCCTTCATATGTTCCTCTAATTTGTGGCTAAAATCAACCAATTCTGTGAGCATCCTGATCACCAATATTTTGAACTGTGCATCTGAAAGGCTGGCTATTTCTTGGTCACTTAGACTTATAGGCTCTGGGGCTTTTAGCTGTTCTTGAGTCATAATGTTTGTCCTGTTCCTACCGGTTATGTATGAGGGGCAGAGCCTTAGGTGTTCACCAGGGCGGGGCCACCCAGTCACTGGGTTATGACGCTGTACGTGAGGGCGGGGTCAGAGAGGGGAAAAATGGCGCTTTGCTGTGCTCTGTGCTCTCTCAGATTTCTGTTCCCTCTGCGGCTTTTCACAAGCAAAT
>NW_028094899.1:0-1436 GCF_014824575.4 Sturnira hondurensis | reverse complement strand
CCTGTATTTCAATGGGCTTTGTTACTTGCTCTGTGTAGAAGGGTAAAGCTCAGAAAGGTGACATGGAAAGGCCAAGACCAAACAGCTGGTGGGGGAGCCGGGATTTGAGCGCAGCCACTATGGTGGCAGAGCAGAGGGGTTCTCATCGACGGCGCTGTTGTCTGCAACAACTTGGGCAGCAATCCAGGGCAACTCCGTGACCCCTCCTCCCAGTGCGGACTTGAATCATTTCTTTCGCCGTATTATACCTTTATTCTCCCAGCCTCCTATCCCCACATCTATACCATTAAAGGGCCATTTCTCGGGATTAGTATCTACGTTCCAGGGTACAGTGGGCTGAACGTTTGCTTGTATTCTGCTGAGGTTGCTGACCCCTATTTTCCTCTCACGGGACTTCTTCTGGAGCTCTGATGCTTGCACAAAGGGGAGACTCCTCCGTTTGGCATGTGAATCCTCGCTCCTCCGGTTTTCTCTGTTCAGGGTTTCAAGTGGTCTAATACGCAGAAACCCTCTTCTCCAACGCAGTTTGGTGCCACCTGAGTTATAAGATGGGGGAATAAGATAGGACAGAAATATCATCTTTACTGATACAAGCTGGTATTAGAGAATATAGCTAATATCTCCAGGAAGAATGTCTTTCAGATAGTGAAACCTAAAATTAACAAACCTATCACTCAGTCCCACCTACCACCGGTCTGAGACAAACCCCCACTCCCTGGTGTCAGAGTACAGTATGTGATTTCTGTGGGCAGCTTGAGGCCCGAAGGAAGAGGAGAAAGAACAGGGGGATCAGTTGTGCACAGTTAATTTGTCTTTCCAAATCCCCAGATCAACTGTCTCCCTTCTCCACTGAAAAGGGACCCAGTGGAGGGCAGAGGGACACTGGAGGAGGTGCAACACACAGGGCAGAACTTCTGGAGGGGGGTGGGGACAGCCCTGCCTAGGGGCTCAGATGCTCTCCTGTTGTTGAACTGGGATAGTTTATGAGATGAGTCAAATAAAAGATGTGGATATCACACACACACACACACACACACACACACACACAAGACACTGTAAAATTAGAGCAAAGGGAAGTGCCATATAAAATGGTTATTTTTTAAAGTTATTTTTTAAGTGGAAAATGAGCTCCTGTCTTTAATCTAGAGCTCTTCCCTAGAGATAGAGAAAGCGGTCAGAAAATATACTATTTTTTACCATTTGTCATAGTTTGTATAAGTGTTTTCTGAAATTGTATTACCTGGTCAAAACATCTTAGGTCAGGGCAGCATTGAAAAAAATTTATTGGATGCTTTGGTTAAATATTTGAAAGATGATAGTATTATAACTTGTCCCGAAGTACTTAACAGAGCTCATATTTGAAGAGGGAAGCACGTTGTACAAAATGTGTCTGTTCCTTTGCCAATTGCTTACGATCCCCTAAAAAGAGCTATTGA
>NW_028094898.1:0-759 GCF_014824575.4 Sturnira hondurensis | reverse complement strand
TTTTAAAAACCCAGAATGAGAGATATTCATTAAAATATCTAAGTAGCTAACCGAGGTTAAGTCACACCCTTTAAAAAGAATAAAAAAGAACCTTCTACTTAATGGTTCTCAGGTCTGTCGGTGCCATCGCTTACATCGAAGACATCCAGCCTCTATTCAAAAAAGGTAACGGCACAAACAAAGTGGAGAAATGGCCTCAGGAGAAGAAACTGTAACTTGGGATAACATGGGAGTTGTTTTAAAACAACAATAAACGAGCCAGTGGAATGTGCTCACCAGGAAAACGCACATATCCACCTTACACTTCACACACTTCCCGAAGCCAGGATGTGACAAAGCAGTCCCTCAACAAGACATCCGTTCCAAATCTGTGCACCCAAGAGGACCTAAGGGTACCTCTGTAGCCATCACTTAAATAGGGAAGCAGAAATACCCTACCTCAACTGAGCCTCAAATTTCATGAAGCCTCTGGCCCACGGTCCCACTGTAGGCTCCGCTGGTCTCCCGGGCTCCAGGGCAATGACACTGGGGGCCACAGCCAGGGAACTAAAACCCACACGTAAATGCCCCGTCTGTAATAAACCCGGACTTCCGGTCCTGGCACACCGTCTCGCCACCAGCAGGGATGGCCTTCTCCCCACGTAACTCAGGGATTTACGTCCCTAATCCAACCCACACTGTTACTGGACAGGGCACCTAGTATCTGCGTTCCTGACTCTGTGCAGGAATGATTTTCACAACAGGGGTGCAGGTGACTAT
>NW_028094897.1:0-869 GCF_014824575.4 Sturnira hondurensis | reverse complement strand
GGATTTCCTAGAAGTCTATTTCCTTTGCCAGACGGGATAAGTTCTCCTTTATGATTTGTTCAATTAAGTTTTCCACTCGTGGCTGTTCCTCTTTCCCTTCTGGTACCCCTATAATTCGGGTGTTGGAACATTTAAAGATGTCCTGGAAGTTCCTAGGCCTCTCCTCATTTTTTTGGATTCTTGTTTCTTCCTTCTTTTCTGTTTGGTCATTTTTTCTTCCTTCTGGTCCCCTCCCTTGATTTGAGTCCCAGTTTCTTTTCCATCACTATTGTTTTCCTGTGCATTTCCCTTCATTTCACTTAGTTTAGCCTTCATTTGTTCCTCTAATTTGTGACTAAAATCAACCAGTTCTGTGAGCATCCACCATCAGTATTTTGAACTGTGCATCTGAGAGATTGGTTATTTCTTGGTCGCTTAGAATTTCCATGTGTTTGTGTCTTCCTTGATTTCTTTCTTCAGTGTTGTGTAGTTTTCTGTATACAGGTCTTTTACCTCTTTGGTTAGGTTTATTCCCAGATATTTTATTTTTGTTTTTGCTATACCAAATGGAATTTTTTTCTTGATTTCTGCTTCTGCTGTTTCATTGTTAGTATACAAAAATGCCCTTGATTTATGGATATTGATTTTGTATCCTATTGTTTTGCCAAATTCATTTATTGATTTGAGCAGTTTTTTGGTAGAGGCTATAGGATTTTCCATGTACTCTATCATGTCATCTACAAACAATGACAGTTTTGTTTCCTCCTTTCTGATTTGGATGCCTTTTATTTCCTTTTCTTGTCTGATCACTGTGGCTAGAACTTCCAATACTGTATTAAATAGAAGTGGTGAAAGTGGGCAACCTTGTCTTGTTCCTGATCTTAGTGGAA
>NW_028094896.1:0-809 GCF_014824575.4 Sturnira hondurensis | reverse complement strand
GAATAGGACAACTGTAATGGTATAATCAATAAAATATATTAAAAAAATCTTTTTAAAAAAGGCAAAGAAGAGACACAGGGAGCCACCCCCAGCCCCCAACCTGCACCCCCTCCCCTTCTTGACAAAGCTGGTTGGAAGCTTGGGGAGCCCGTAGATCCTGCAGTCTTCAAACCGAGGCTCACGAGTGGATTTTGCGGGGTGGTGGCAGGGGTGGGGAGTCTGAGAAATCATGTTGAAGTCACGGAAAGAATCTTTCTGGACAGTATCCGTAGCTTCCCTCAATTCTCAAAGGCTCACGACCCCATCAGGGCTCAGAATCCCTGACCTTGTTCCATCCCGCCTTATACGTGAGGAAATCAAAGCAGGGTGGTGGTGACTGTCCCCAAGGTCACATGGTATTAAGTGACAGTGCCAGGGTGCCCAGAACCCTACTGACTGAAGTCAGGTTAGGGCATCCCTGGGGGCTGGCACCGAACTGGAGTTGTGCCATGCTCAGTAGTAATGAAAATAAAAGGTGCTGCAGTGTGCCAGGCGCCGATAACAGCACATTGCATGTAAATCTTTAACTCTCAAAGCAGCTGCAGGAGGTGGTTCGACATTATTCTCTCATTTCATGGACGGGAAAACCGAGGCAGTAATATAGCTTATTATACCAATAGTAACAACTTACCCAAAGTCACAGAGCTCATAAGAGATGCAGCCAGGGTTCCGAACTGAGCAGGTGCTGCAGACGCTGCTTCCAGCCACATCGTGGGCGCTCCAGGCAGCGACTGGAGTTAACACTCGGGAAGAGCAGGTGTGCGCTTGGG
>NW_028094895.1:0-1551 GCF_014824575.4 Sturnira hondurensis | reverse complement strand
GTGAGGACCACTCACTAAGCAAAGGTGGACCTCGACCCCCCGTTGGCAGGCCTGTCCTGGGCTGCTGGCTCAGGGAGGGTGGGGAGTGGGCTGGGAGACCGAATCCCTGTCATCGCCGTCACCCACAACGGCGTTCCGTGTGACCTTTCGTGGAGCGCCAGCTCACACACGTGTCATAGTCACAACTCCGGGTATCTCTGTGTACTGGGCCCTGTGTTGTTTTCCACATGCATGACCTCATTGGAACTCGGTGTCATTACAGAGTCACCCTGGTCATGATGCTCTGTACCCATGACATGAGCGAGCCCAGGGCCCGAGGCAGGTGAGAGGGAACAGCCACCACCCAGGCCCTGGGCCTGAGCCTCTGAGCTGGGCAGACCACGTGACCCAGCTGGGTGGGCGCTGACATTCATTTACATGTAAGGACACTGGGTCACAGGGATGACATCATTTGTCCAGTCACGTCCCTAGGGATTGGCAGGCCAGGGTGTGGTCCAGGTACCTGACCCCGAGCCAGCTAGCCATCTGCCAGCTGGCCGGCCCAACTGAGCGAGCTCCCACTGGCCTGGAAGACGGGGAGGCCCGGGACCTTTCCCAGGAAGCTCCTGCTCCCAAGGGCAGGCCCCGGGGCAGCAGGGCAGAGGGGCTTCTGGGACTGCCCCCCACCCCTGGCTACCTCACCAGCCTGGGGGCTCAGCGCAAAGCACTCAACAGGCTCTCCGTCAGCAGCTGCAGCGGTGATGGCTGGGGAGCTGGGGTGCCCCCTCCTCGTGCCCTGTTCCTCCAATTCAGGGGTCACGTTGCCAAGACAGCCCTCAGTCCCCACGCCCTGCACCAGAGCCTGCTGCCGCCCCTGCCTCCCCCCCTCCCGCCCACCAGGGACTGGTCCAGTCAGCGGGCTCTGAGAGCAAGTGTCTCGCCCCTTAAGTGAGACAGACACCCGCTGGGTCTGTCCGAGCGCCTCACGCGTTTCACTGCCTTAAAAGCTTCAGCTTTCTCTCTGGGTCGATTCTCTCCCAGCAAAACACTGAAGTCAGGCTTTGGGAGCCCACCACAGCAGCCCGAGCGCCCAGCCATCAGAGCCGTGCACCTCGTCAATATTTCAAGGGAGCTGGCAGCCAAGTGCTCCCGGGAAGGGTCGGGCGTCAAGGAGGACGTCAAAACCCTGTCTGAGGCCCCCGCCAAGGGGTGTTTTCCAGAAGGGGAAAGTTTTCCAGAAGGGGAAAGTTTTCCAGAGGGGGAAAGTTTCCGGGTCTGGGGTATCACCGCGCCCAGCCGTGGCTGAGCTGGGAGATGAGCCCTGGGGAACACCGTGCCAGGGAGAATTCGGGATGGGCTGACCAGGGTCCCGAAGCGCTGGGCTGAGTGCCTGCCCCAGGGCCTCCGGTCTAGCCAGTGGGAGCCAGGCATTCTCTGGGAGGTTCCCCCTGCCACCCTGGGGCTGCCCCTCCCCCCATGCTCTTGCCTCCATAGACCCAGTAGCACCCAGTGTGGAGGACGGGCCAGGAAAATGAAGCGTTTCAGAGCCAGGTCGGCAGGGTGACTGGGATG
>NW_028094894.1:0-917 GCF_014824575.4 Sturnira hondurensis | reverse complement strand
AGCCATGGAACCAGCATTCCCACTGGGGATGGGGGACCCTGTCCTCTCATTCCTAGTGTCTGCCAGGTTTCCTGCCACCTCTGGGCTGGGTAGTCATGCAGCCAGGACCCCACAGTCAGCTGACTATTCAGGCTCTGGGCCCTCTACCTGCAGAGGGGCACTCCCTCCTCACTGCAGCTTGACACTGTCTGCATAGAGTCAAGCACTTTGGTCAGCTGAGAAGGGGCAGGGTACAGGCACGGTCTCGTTCACTGGTGGCAGCAGTGCTGAAATGGAGACCTGTAGCTACAAATGCCTACATTTAAAAAAAAAAGATCTCGCCCTGGCTGGTGTAGCTCAGTGGATTGAGCATGGGCCTGCGAACCACACGATCGCAGTTCGATTCCCAGTCAGGGCACATGCCTGGGTTGCAGGCCAGTTCCCTGCAGGGGACTTACATTACAAGAAGCAACCATACATTGATATTTCTCTCCTTCTCTCCTTCACCTTCCCCTCTAAAGATAAATAAATAAATTCTTTAAAAAAAAAGATCTCAAATCAATAACCTCACCTTCTGCCTTAAACCACCAAAAAGAAAGAACAAAACAAACCTAAAACAAATGGAATGAAATAATAATTATTATGGCAAAAATAAATTAAGTAGATAAAATGAAACAAAAATCAATAAAACCAGAAGCTGATTCTTTAAAAAGATCAATAAAATTGGTATCCCTTGGCTAGAAAAAACAAAGATAGAAAACTCAAATTACCAAATCAAGAATGAAAAACTAAACATCGGTATTGATTTTACAGAAAGAAAAAGGAGTATATGGAAATATTATAAATGATGTATCCCCCCAGATTAGATAATTTAGATAAAATGGGCAATTCCTAGAAAAATAAAAACTACTGAACCTGACTCAAAAAAATGGAAAATC
>NW_028094893.1:0-773 GCF_014824575.4 Sturnira hondurensis | reverse complement strand
GATGTTTTCTGTCACTGGAAATAGTGTTCTAATATCCTGCCTGCATTAGTTTTATTCTTTTTTAAATTTATTTAATTATTTTTCAAGTACAGTTTTCTGTCTATTAGCCCATCCCAACCCCCATGCTCCCTTCTCCCTCCCATTTCCACCCTCATTTGTTGACCATGTATCCATTATATATGTTCTCTAAATCCCTCCCCTATTTCCCCTGAAATTCCCTCCCCTCTCCCTTCTGGTCACTGTCAGCCTGTTCTCTATTTCACTGTCTTTGGTTATATTTTGCTTGCTTCTTTGTTTTGTTGTTTAGCATCCTGTTAAAGGTGAGATCCTATGGTATTTGACCTTCAACACCTGGCTTATTTCACTCAGCATAATGCTTTCCAGTTCCATCCATGCTGTTGCAAAAGGTAGGAGCTCCTTCTTTCTTTCTGCAGCATAGAATTCCATTGTGTATATGTACCATAGTTTTTTTATCCATTCATTTACTGATGGCACCTAGGTTGCTTCCAACTCTTGGCTATTGTAAATTGTGCTGCTATGAACATTGGGGTGCATATATTCTTTGGGATTGGTGTTTTAGGGTTCTTAGGATACAATCTTAGCAGTGGAATTGCTGGGTCAAAAGACAGGTCCAATTTTAGTTTTCTGAGAAAATTCCATACTGTTTTCTATAATGGTTGTACCAGTCTGAAATCCCACAAACAGTGGACCAGAGTCCCCCTTTCCCCACACCCTCTCCAACATTTGTTGTTTATTGCTTTGTTTATGATAGC
>NW_028094892.1:0-539 GCF_014824575.4 Sturnira hondurensis | reverse complement strand
GCCATGGCCACTGGCTTCCCTCGGAGTGAGCGAGAACCAGGCGGACCCCGAGTCTGCGACCCATCATGGAAGCCACTTCTGCCACGTCCATCACCTCCCTGGACAAGACTCTCCAAGTCCAGACCACACCCGAAGGCAAAGGATTCGGGCTCCACCTTTGCCTTTTGAAGGGCAGCATGTCAGAAAACTCGCAAAAAAAAAACAACAAAAAACCACCTAGTTTAAAATCCCAACAGTGACTGAATAGATTCCCTAAGCCGACCAGAAGGGCCTCACACACGTTCCCTAGACTGAAAGAGAACGTGGCCACATTCTGTTTATATGAAATGCTGGCACAGTCCAAACCAATCTGGAAGACGGTGCCCAGACCAACAACGGGCTGGGTGGAGGACGGGAGGTCAAATGCAAAAGGCAGTGAAGAGGCTCTGCGTTTCGATGGGACCGGTGGTCAAAGCTGACTGAGCTGTACACTTACAATGTGCATTTCATTACATGTAAATTACAACTTAGCGACGTTGACTTTAAACAAGACCAGCTTC
>NW_028094891.1:0-730 GCF_014824575.4 Sturnira hondurensis | reverse complement strand
ATACTAAGTGTTGTACATTGTGCAGGCACCATTTCAGCTTTCAAAATGGCAGGTTATTTTTCAAAATTTTATCAGTAAATTTTTAAATGTACTTTAATAAAAGAAAATTCAGTTGAAATTAGTAATTCTGATCTTTAGAAACTTGGTTGCAGTTTAGATGGCAGTGCACCGAGCGGCCCCTGAGCACTGAACACCAACCCTGTGTGGACCCCGACTTCTGACAGGCCCTGCGGAGCCTGGGCTTCCCTCTGAGGCAGCTCTGCCCGCTGCCTGTCCTGCTTCCCTGCTCCCAGTGTTGCCAACTCTAGCAAATGCAAATACTGGCACCCAGTGCAATGTAGATTGTAGACCTTCCACAAGTAGCTTGTTAGCATCAGTACGTCCCATGAACTATTTGAGCCATGGTTGCATGAAAGTTACCTGTTGGTCCTCTGAAGCTGAAATTGACCTGGGTGTCCTGTATTGTATCTGGCAACCCCACCTGTCCAACGATAAATTGTTTGAACCCATACACTCACAAACAAAAAATTATTTGTTTTTTTTATAGTGGAAATTAATGTCTCGAATGACTGCCGACTCAGTGGAACAGTTTCGGAAACGGTGTTCAAGACAAGCAAGACAGCTTCCCATGGAGAACCAAGCACGTCATCTGATGGGTCAGAACATAGTCAGAAGGACAGTTTGCAATTAGATAAGTCACTGTGTTCACTGGTTACTGCTTCGGTTTATT
>NW_028094890.1:0-1075 GCF_014824575.4 Sturnira hondurensis | reverse complement strand
AACCCCGTGCGGACCTGAGGTGAGCACCATGCTGGTTTGGTATGCGCGCCTATTGCGGAGTGACTGCCCAGTGAAGTTAGTCAACACATCCGTATCTCACACGGGACACACTTTGCTGTGAGGAGAACTGGTAAGGTCTACCCTCTGAGCCGCCTCCAAGGACAGGGAGCCACACCGTTACCTGTAGCCCCCGCGCCGCGCATCAGGTCCCAGCCCGTGGTCAGCTGACGACCGGGCGTTTACACCCTTCTCCCCGCCCCCAGTCCATCCCCGGCAACCCCAGAGCTCCTCTCCTCCTCTGTGAGTCCGGGTTTTCTTAGATTCCAGATGCAAATGATATCATACAGTCTTGTCTTTCTCGGTCTGACTTATGTCGCTTGGCGTAATGACCTTACATTTCATCCATAGTGTTGCAAATGGAAGGATTTCCTTCCTTTTTTATGGCAAAGTAACATTCCATGACATATGTATATTATATCTATAACACACACACACACATATAAATAAAATATATAGGGGTCGGCAAAATGGTGTTACAGTTCTGAGTCCCTGGAACAGAGTTTATTCCTGCCTTATTATTTCTTTTTTAAAAAATATTTTATTTATTTATCTTTAGAGGGGGAGGGAAGGAGAGGGAGAGAAATATCAATGTATGGTTGCCTCTGCCGAGGACACACAATGTATCGTGTGTCCCCTGCCGGGAACTGGCCTGCAACCCAGGCATGTGCCTTGACTGGGAATCAAACCACGATCCTCTGGTTCACAGGCCCGTGCTCAATCCACTGAGTATTCCTGCCTTATTATTTCTTAATTACTGTGTGACTCCTGGAACCTGTGAACCTGTGCCCACCCTGGTAGACATAGGTGACATCTCTACCCAGTCCAGATCTTGGCCGTTGTAAGCAGCTCTGTCACCCGCGCACTGTCCCCCAGGTCTAGGGAGGCAGTGAAGGCAGGGACCCAAAGCAGCAGAGTGTGACCCAGACGTGGCCAGGAGCCCGCTGGAGGAGGTCAGGCTTCCCCAAAGAAGGGCATTTATTATTTAAGCATCGATCATTCTGTTTAAATCCTACAG
>NW_028094888.1:0-626 GCF_014824575.4 Sturnira hondurensis | reverse complement strand
CTACCACCTGAAGCTATCATTTATGTACCCGTGGTGTGTGCATTGTGCTGAATGTTTGACTGTCACATTTTACTGTCTCACTTTATTGACTTCTGGCTGTAAGTCATGAAAGGATGAGGATAGGAAGACTCAAATATTTAATGCCCAGAGGTAACACCTGCTCTCTCTTGGTGCCACAGCCTTGCTTTTCTCCCAGTTTTTGCAAAGTAGGGATCCCAGATATGTAGTCCAGCGTTGCTCGCATAGTGTTCAATATTTAAAAACTCTTGTGATTTTTTGGATACCAAACTACAGTGAGCTTGGTAATTAGCTGAATCAAAACAAGTGCATATTGGCCCACTTGTTTGCTGATGTATAAGATGTTTAAATATAATGGAATATATACCTACTACTAAATTTCTCCATAACTTACATCATAAAAGAATCTTTTAAATTCAAGAGTGAGGAGAAAAGGTCAAAATGTTCTTTCACTCATCATAGTCGATCATCCATTCCTTGTATTAGAAATATTCTACCATTTTGTGCAGTGGTGTTCCCTCCCTCATCAATTCCCCCATCCCACCCCCCCCTACTACCCTCCCATGTAGATGTCACTTCTGGACTCTGGTAACAACAAAACACTGAAA
>NW_028094887.1:0-718 GCF_014824575.4 Sturnira hondurensis | reverse complement strand
CTGACGAGCAGGATCCAGGGTGAAGGGAGAGGAAATGGAAAATGTGTAAACCACCTCCCAGGGCCAGAGCGGGTCAGCTACACTGCAGAGACATCAGCCTGAAGAGCCTGTTTCAACCAGACGCTCTTGGACTTGGAGGAATTTCAGTGGAAGGCGTGTGAACAAATCATCTCTTCCCCCAAGATCTCCGTGCTCCTCTGACTGCAGAAGAGTGGGCCTCGCCGTCCCCCGAGTTTCTGAGTCTCCACTGTCCGGGCCTGCACCGCAGAAACGCCCTTCTCTGCATCCCTAGCAGCCCTGGCCGGTGACTGAAGGTGAAGGGCCGGGGGGCAGACCACACCCGGAGGCTCCCAGGACCCCAGCTTCCCCGCCCACCACACCCAGCTCTTCCGTCTGCTGCTGCTCAGCCCACGGCCCTGGGACAGCTTCCTTGGGGAGAGACTGTCACCTGCAAGTCAGTCTCCCTACCGGGTCTGGGGCGCACGTCCCTGGGCTGCAGGGAGACTGGACTTAGCCACCAACGTGCGCCCGAACTTCAGAGAGCAAAGCAAACTGACTCCTTTGCGTCAGACTTATCCTTTCAGTCGTCCTTGACGACTCTCTGTGAAATCGTGAACTTTTTTAGCGAGGCCACTGAATGTGCTAGGAAGCTAGGGAACTCGAGCGGAATTTGTTCTTGAGAGTTTTTTGGTGGTGGTGGGGTTTTGCTTTTATTTGG
>NW_028094886.1:0-1146 GCF_014824575.4 Sturnira hondurensis | reverse complement strand
TGAATAAGTATAAAGGACACATGGACAATAATTAAGGTGGGGGGTGAAAATGGGAGGGAGGGAGCACTGGGGGAGCAGGGCAGGGAATATAAAACAGAAAACTGTACTTGAATAAGAATTAAATTAAAAAATATCCAAGTTTAAATACCCATAATGTGTCATTTTCTTGAAGTAAAAGTAATGTTCCATTAAGAGACTAACTAGTTCAGCTTTCAGGTCACACAATGGCACAAGACAAGTACTTTTCCTCCAGACAACCTTTATAGTTTGGTATGCAGAAAAAGTGCTTTATACATGTTGCTCATTGTATCATTTCAAATATTAAAAAGGCATTTCCTCATTGATTAACATTTTAAATATTGATTTTTCTTTATGAAAAACATTTCTTAAGCGGAACTGGTTTTGTTTGTTTGTTTTCCTATAAATGTATAGTAGGAAAATATAAAATGACCACTAGTTTGGTTTCACTGCCTTAGTTACTGATAAGCAACCACATTTTTAATGCTCCAACCTCATTGATTTTGCATCATCAGTTCCAATGTTAACATGGTTATGTTGGATAGATTATGAAGTGAATATAGATCTCCTCTGTCTTCAACACATGCCAACAGGCCACGGAAAGTGGTTAGAGGTGTAAAGATTGGAGAAAAAGCGGTAAAAATACCTTTTTTTGTATATGATATTATATATCTGATAATTTTCTAAAGGAATCAAAGAACACCTATCCTAAAAGCTAAGTATATTTTGTAAAATAGATGATTCAGAAAACAACATAGGAAAATCAATAACTTTCATGTATACAAAGAAAAACCAGTTATAAGAAAGCTTCTGCGCAGCTAAAGAAAACAGCATTAAAATAAAAAGACAACCAACTGTATGGGAAAACATATTTGCCAATGATACCTCAGACAAAGGTTTAATCTCCAAAATATACAAAGAACTCACAGGACTTCACTCTAAGACAACTAACCCAATTAAAAAATGCCGAAAGGACTTGAACAGACACTTTTCCAAGGAGGACATACAGAGGATCCAGAGACACATGAAAAGATGCTCAACATCGATCGCTAGCTATCAGAGAGATGCAAATTAATACTACAATGAGATACCACCTTACACCGGTGAGAATGGCTATCATAAACAAAG
>NW_028094885.1:0-1531 GCF_014824575.4 Sturnira hondurensis | reverse complement strand
CTATTAATGAACTTATAACTAACACATTTTACCTCTTCATATCTTCGTGTTTTATTCCAACCTCTATTTTTATGCTTTATACAGCTAAACTAATGTAATTTTATTATTGCATGATATCTTGCATAAATATAAACAAAGTTATTATAAATAAAACTACTTAGTAAATTGTGTGGTAAATAATGTGCAGAAATAAATATATTTTCTATACACAAAGAGTAATTAAAGATATAATCAAAGAAAACAACCAGTGGTGCACTTCCAAATCCAGGGTCTGGTCCAGATGCTGTGCTCATAGAAAGTGACCGATCACTGACGTTGGGACCTGAGACTTGTACCTTGGAAACAGTCTTTTAAAAAAATCAACAGTCACTAATATTCCACTGTAAACCACTTTTCCTGCTGACCTGTACTAAGGTTATTCCAAAAAATTCCCACGAGATGGCAGCAGAGATGCCAGACACATATTAGTGGGTTGGATGTTGGGAACAAGAAAAATAGTCTCAGCCCCAAGGAGCCTGCGTCCCTAGCAAACATCCTGTAAGTTGATTGCCATCTGTTTAGTTTCAAAATTTTCCTCTCAGTTGAGTCAGACCCCACCCTGTTCCCCCGCGCGGGCTCTGTAAGCCAATAGCTAAACGCCACATCTGCTTCTGTGCAACGCTTGCTTGCTTGCCTCTATATAAGGACTTTGCTGTAAGCCCTGTGCGCGACGCGACTCTCGTTTGCAACCCTTGCGGGCACTGTGTCTCTGGACACTCTGAGAGTTCGCCCCTGCGCAGGTTAAACTAGTAACATCTTTGAAACCCTGAAAGTCTCCGACATTTGTTCTCGCAGTTGGTGGATGCAACATTGGACAAAGGGTTTGTTCAATTTTATAAAATAATTCTATGAATTTATTTTTTAGATTTTATTTATCTTTAGAAGGGAAGGGAAAGAGAGACGGAGAGAAATATCAATGTATGGTTGTTTTTTTCATGTGTCCCCTGCTGGGAACTGGCCCCTGCTGGGGACTGGCTTGCAACCCAAGCACATGCCCTTACTGGGAATTGAACCTTAATCCTTTGGTTCGCAAGCCTGTGCTCAATCCACTGAGCTACACCAGCCAGGGTAGGATTTGTTCAATTTTTATGTATAAAATGAGAGCGTTTTAATTTTTTTAACCTCTTGGGTTAAAATTCATTTTAAATAGATTTTACTTTCTTTATTGTTTAAGGAAGCTGCAACAAACAAAGCAAACTACAAATGATTGTCAAGCACACTTGGAACTTCTAAAAACCTGACTGTATTACACTGTAAACCAAGTTCCAGCAAATGGCAAATACAACATGTTTATTGCTTTCTTTGCCCTCATCTTGAAACCAGTCACAAGGTAACTGGACAGTCCATACCTTGAGACATTTTTTTTATTTTTTTTTCCAATTTTTTTATTTAATTATTTTTCAAGTACAGTTTTCCGTCTATTACTCCTATCCCATCCCACCCCCATCCTCCCTCCTCCCTCCCATTTCCACCCTTCTCAGTTGTTGTCCAT
>NW_028094884.1:0-666 GCF_014824575.4 Sturnira hondurensis | reverse complement strand
CCAGTTCTGTGAGCATCCTGATAAACTGTGTTTTGAATTGTGCTTCTGAGAGACTGGCAATTTCTCGGTCGCTAAGAGTTATCGGCTCTGGGACTTTAAGTTCTTCTTGCGCCATCTTTTGGGCTGTTGGAGCCCTAAGGTGTTCACTAGCGCAGGGCAACTAAGTCGCTGGGTTGTGACGTTGTATGTGGGGGCGGGGTCAACGAGGAACTATGGCGTCCCGTCTGCCGCTTCCTGCCGCGGCCCCCACAGGTGCTGCAGTTGCCACTGTCACCAGGCCTGAGCATTTTGTCCCACTGCACGCGAGTGTGCACCGCCGTCAGCCCTCACCCCCTGGGGCCTGCGTGGTCCGTCTCACTGTGCGCGAATGTGCGACCGCGGTCAGTCTGCCCCACACCCTGACTGGGTCCAGGCCACTTGCGTGCCTAGGTCTGCGGATCTTTCCTGCCCGACCGAGCTCCGCTGCTGGCTCCCCCCCCTCTTACCGTCCCCGTTGAACAGTTAGTGGTTGTCGGACTTCCGTATAATTCAATTTTCCGTTTTTTGCTGTGTCTTTGTTCTCCAAACCTTTGTGTATTCAAACTTGGTTGTGGGAGAAGGCACAGTGTTTCCACCTATGCCTCCATCTTGGCGGAAGTCCCCTATCAGTTTTAAAATGTTATTGAT
>NW_028094883.1:0-526 GCF_014824575.4 Sturnira hondurensis | reverse complement strand
TCAGGCTGAGCCACCTGAGGCTCCCTCCAGGCTTTTAGCCCGGAAAATGGGGCAGGGGTGGTGTTTAAGGCACACCCTTCCCCAGAACCAGCCCAGCAGCTGTGCCAGGCAGAACTGGGGGATCCATCTGAGATTCTGCATGTGAGCCAGCCTTTCTGACACCTTGGCTGGCCAGGCCCTGTAGGGAACAGGGATTAAGCCATCCACTTCTGCCTGCAGCTCATTGGGAAGAATGGGGTGGGGGCGGGGAGGATAGAGGTTTGGTGGGGACAGAAGTAACAATCACATTTTTTAACCATCACTCAGTTTGGTCGCCCAAGTCATAGGGCTAGACCAGGCCCTGGGAGTCCCCTCCATCCATAGGCATTTTCCCTTCAACTGCCACGTCAGGGGAAGGGAGGGGGTGCCCAGGGCAGACTGGGGGACAGGATGGCAATGGGATACTCAGGGGGCTCAGGGCCATGGTGAGTTCCTCGCTATTACAGATAAGTACAGGCCCTGCACACAGCCCTCACTGTCCCGTGTC
>NW_028094882.1:0-603 GCF_014824575.4 Sturnira hondurensis | reverse complement strand
AATTTTTTTTATAGCTCTCTTCGTTCCAAAAGGTCGTAGTAATAAGGGAAATGAAAGGTTATTCTTTATGATCTCTAGTAATTTTAAATACTGTAAACAAATAAATCCTGGGTATGAGGAAATATTTATTAGCCTTTGGAAACTTAACGAGAGTTTGGGTAATACATTGATACACCAGCTGGTTGAAATTAGAAGACAAAGGTCAGTCATCATGAAGTATTAATATCTTCACAGAACACTAATCACACATTCCTTTTAAAAACAAAGTATAGTTGGCATAAAATATTATATTAATTTCAGGTGTACAACTTAGTAACTTGACATTATATACCTTAGTATGTGAGAACCACAGTAAGCCTAGTAACTCTCTGTCACCATGCAAAGTTATTACAATGTTATTAAAATATTCCCTGTGCTGTATAATACATTCTATGGCTTATTTATTTTATAAATGGAAGTTTGTACCTCTTTTTATTTTCACCTTTTCCTCCTATCTCCCACCTTCCTCTCCTCTTGCAACTATCAGTTTGTTCTATGAATCTGTTTTTGTTTTTGTTTGTTTGTTTGGTTTGGTTTAGATTCACATGTAAGTGGAATTATATG
>NW_028094881.1:0-1151 GCF_014824575.4 Sturnira hondurensis | reverse complement strand
TTTCTAATTTGTGCATATTAAATGTCATACTTTGCTGTGTGTAGCTGTGTGGCTTGTAACAAATACAGAGTCATGTGTTCGCCAACCCATTACCATGGAGATTAATTTTATTATTCTAAAATTTCTTTTTTTAATCCCTTTTATGGACAACCATTCTCCATTCTCCCAACCCTTAGAAATCATTGAGGTTTTTTCATCCCTGTTATGTACATGGAGTCACACAATTAGGAGCCTTTATGTCTTCCTTCTTTCACGTTAAAATCTACTTTAGGCTCGTCCATGTTGTTCAGAAGTTAATATTATTCTATTTTATTGCTGAACATTGTTCTAGTTTAATGATGTTCAACAGCTTGCAAGTGCATCTGGTTGCTTCTGACTGTCAATTCTCAATCTCAATGACACTTAAAAAGGTTTATATAGAGGTTTATGGTGGAACATATGGTTTCACTTTACATTGAATATTCAATTCTTCTGTCAGTGTGTGAACTGACAGCTGTTGGATCAAAATGTTTTGAAAAGAGATTTTTTGTCCTGTATTTGCCTTTGCATCTTTTATAAAAATGAGTTGATTATATATCTATGAATCATTTCTGGATGCTATAACCTGTTCCACTTATTTGTGGGTCCATCTTTCCCCTAATGCTACATTGTCTTCATCACTATATGTTATAGTTAGTTGTGAAATAAAATAACTTTAATACTCTTACTTTGCTTTTATTCTTCACAATTATTTTGCTTATTCATTGTGGAATTGCATATGAATTTATAATCAGCCCATCAATATTTATACTCAAAAGACCCTTATATTGGTTTCAATTGTGATTCCATGGAGTCTATAAGAAAGCCTACTTTAAGTCTGATCCATGAATATGGCATCTTTTTTCAAAAATTTTATTTATTGATCTATAGAGGGGAAGGGAAGGGAAGGAGAAAGGGAGAAAAATAGGAGTGTGTGTTTTCCTCTTGTGTATCCCCTGCTGGGAACTGGTCTGCAACCCAGGCATGTGCACTGACTGGGAATCAAACTGTGATTCTTAGGTTCACATGCTCGCACTCAATCCACTGAGCTACACAAGCCATGGCTGAAGATGGTATATCATTACACTCATTTATCTAAAATTTTATTCTTCTTTAAGCCACAGTTTTTCATT
>NW_028094880.1:0-564 GCF_014824575.4 Sturnira hondurensis | reverse complement strand
ATCATAATAATTTTTGTCTTTTGTCTTTCACATATCTTAAGATCAAAACTGATAAAGAATGAACATTAACCACTTTTATTATAGTAAATGCAGGACTGGAAGAGGGAAAGGCAGTTGCTAAATTCCAGAGGTTTTACTGGGTGTAAAAGATACCTTTTAGTGCTATAAGAAACCCCCAACACATAGATGACTGTCACTTGACGCATTAGAAATCAAGACTAATATTAAAGTGAAAAATATTAAATACTTTTATGAATGCTGATTCTGTACAAAGAAACAGACATTGCCTTCCATTTTTAGAAACCAAACCCTGACCAGTGGCCAATTGGGAAGAAGACTCCAGTCCCCTGAACCATGGGTTATAACCCACCACGTGAATCTGAGACTCCTGGTACTTGTTCAGCTGACAAGCTTAATTCTGATATGCAGCAGAATGGTCCCTCATCCTTCAGAGCCCTTGACAACTTGTCCATACCTTGTTTCTCTTAGTATTCTAATGAAATCCTTGACTTTCTTTTCTTCTTCTCCTACCAAAAAATGCTGCTTAACTCGTAAGTACTACAA
>NW_028094879.1:0-552 GCF_014824575.4 Sturnira hondurensis | reverse complement strand
GAGGAAGGTACAGAGAATAAGTAGCATAGATGGTAGGCAAAAAATAGACAGCGGGAGGGTAAGAATAGTATGGGAAATGTAGAAGCCAAAGAACTTATATATATGACACATGGACATAAGCTAAAGGGGGGAATGTGGGTGAGAGGGTGTGCAGGATGGAGAGGAATGAAGGGGGGAAAATGGGACAGCTGTAATAGCATAATCAATAAAATATATTTAAAAAAATGAAAAGTGTTCATACCCTCTTTTCATAATAATCTAGTCTGAGTGGAGAGAAAACATGGTATGCTTTCTTGGAGGGGAAAGGGGCCATGAAGAATGGAACTGCACACGTGGCCGGTGACGGAGGTGACAGCTAGGCAAGGGAATGTGCACATGATACCAGACAGCAGGTATCCCCAGTAACTGATGACTTCTTGATGCAGCAGCCTTTCATATGCCCACTGCCTCACACTGTTGGGGCCCTGTACTTTTAGGGAGGAGAGAGCAGGGTTTGCATACACTTTGCATCCTCTCAGTGGTGAGTTGACACTCTTGAACTCTTCTAAGTAC
>NW_028094878.1:0-686 GCF_014824575.4 Sturnira hondurensis | reverse complement strand
TCTACTCATGCTGTCAGAAAAGGTAAGATTTCCTTCTTTTTTACATCCCTGATTTCCAGAATTCACAAGATGAAAAGCCTTTTCCATCTACCTCATAGATTGTTATTCTATCCTAACCTGATAATGAATATTAAGTTTCTTTGAAGAGTACAAAAGATACTACTATTTAAAATCAGAAAAATCTGACCCTTCCTGATGTCTATTTCATGTCTTATTGGTTTTGCTCTGGAGTTTGTAACTGGTTACTTCTTATAATTTTTGTCTCTATTAATATTCTCTATGTTTTGATACCACATTTTTCTGAATTCCTCTAGTTGTTTGTCCAAGATTTTGTTTAGTTCTTTGAGTATACTTAAGATATTGTCTTAAAAGTGATGAAAAATTATAGACTACAGAAGAATAAAATTTTAGATAAATGAGTGTAAAGATATATCATATCCAGCCTTGGCTGGCATAGCTCAGTAGATTGAGCATGGGCATGTGAACCTAAGAATCGTGGTTTGATTCCCAGTCAGGGCACATGCCTGGCCTGTAGGCCAGTTCCCAGCAGGGGATGCACGAGAGGCAACCATACATTTCTATTTCACTTTCTCTCTCCTTTCTTTCCCCTCTAAAGATCAACAAATAAAATCTAAAAAAAAAAGAGAGAGAGAGAGATACAATATTTATGGATCAGGAGACTTGAA
>NW_028094877.1:0-1128 GCF_014824575.4 Sturnira hondurensis | reverse complement strand
AGGGTAAGAGAACTCACTATGAATTCCAGTGAAGGTCACTGGGGGTGACCACCGCATCCATCAGTGTGGGAGATTTTCATTTAAACTCCTTGTGGTCTCTTGTGAAACAAAATGACAGGCAAAGGCCACACTCTGGAGGGGAAGGAGGGAGGCCAGCACAGGTGGTGAGGGTCCCCGAGTACCATGCTCTTCTACCGGCGGGATTCCTCTGTTCTGCAGCAGACTTTTAATGCGCCCATATGTACAAAACTGGGCCATCATCCCTGCACTTAAGAAAATCTAGAAGAAAAACTAAGTCACACAGGTGAAGGGGAAAACACTGCCTTACAGTTTGCATTGGCTCCTTTCCTTCACCCTATGAACTCTCCTATCCTTGAAAAAGGAAAAGGAAACGCTGGCTGGCTGGTGTCCGTCTCTTGTCACTGCCCTTTCTCTCTTAGCGTCTCCGCCAAGCATTTTGATAGCACTGCCTGTACCTAATGTCTCCTGTGGGGGCAACTTCATCCACAAAGCAAGCCCACCCCCTCCACCACCCCCCCATCCCCGTCTGCCACAGGTGAAAGTAAACACTACCAAGACGTGATCTGCTTGGGGAGGAAAGGTGGCCAATCCCTCAAAGGGGAAGGGCCCAGAGCCCCCTGCTCAAGGGGCTTTTATTGGGTTCATTTGCACAAGAATACAGGTAAGGATTAAACAATAGATAGCATTCAGAGAACTATGAGGGCTTATTCTCAGTCAGGGTCAGATAGCTAAAGAGCCATAAAACTTTGAGGAACAAACTTCTTGCTTGGACACTTATCTTTTAAATGAGAGTATTCTAAACAAAGCAAGTTTCACAGGATTTTTACATATTCTTTCTTAGGCCTGATTTACCCCGATACCTGCCCTTTCTAGCACAGAGCTGCACCACCTTCTCCTTCACAGGTTTTTAGGCTTAAGTGGATTAGAGCCAGGCAGCACTTCTCCCAGACAGAACTTCGGTTTTGTCACAATAGCTGGGGGGATGAGGGTCCATTGCTCCCTCTTTGTCATAGCCCCCCCACCCCACCCTTGCCCCCAGGTCCTTCCATCATGGCCTCCCAAGTGATCGTGTCTGGCCTACGTTGTCCCTCTCTGAGGGGTCGTATC
>NW_028094876.1:0-511 GCF_014824575.4 Sturnira hondurensis | reverse complement strand
CATCGACGCTCGAACACAGTACTCGTCTCTAAGCGACGCTCATATGAACCCCCTCAAAGAGCTCGCCAACCTGAAAATGAGAGTGAGGAATGTACAGAAAATATTTGACAACCTTAATGATTATTTAAGAAATGCCTTAGGAATAGACACTTTTTAATGAAAACGCAGGGTGGAGCAAAAGTAGGTTTACAGTTGTTCATCTGAAAAATAATACAATAATTAATAAATAATAATACGAGAATAAACTGGGTTCCGCACACTCATAAATGTAAACCTACCTTTGCCCCACCCTGCACACTCCGGTATAACTACATGTTTGAAATGTCCCTTCTACCTTGAGTGGGGTGATCGCATCTTCGCTGATGAGTCGGGAACGGAGCGCATCTGACACTGTGAGCCAGTCCTGCCGCAGACACCGGCCAGTGTGCAAAGGAGTATAAGCTGCCTGAAAGAACCCACACACACCCATGAAGACATCAGTGAGCAGAAGAAGGTCAAGGTCAAAAGTGAG
>NW_028094875.1:0-707 GCF_014824575.4 Sturnira hondurensis | reverse complement strand
GTTATGTAGTTTTGTGCATATAGGTCTTTTACCTCCATGGTTAGGTTTATTCCCAGATATTTTATTTTTGTTTTTGCTATATCAAATGGGATTATTTTCGTGATTTGTGCTTCTGTTGCTTCATTGTTGGTATACAAAAATGCCTTTGATTTCTGGATATTGACTTTGTATCCCGCTGTTTTGCCAAATTCATTTATTAGTTCCATCAGTTTTTGTTAGAGGCTATAGGATTTTCCATGTACACTATCATGTCATCTGCAAAGAGTGCCAGTTTGTTTCCTCCTTTCCGATTTGGATGCCTTTTATTTCCTTTTCTTGCCTGATCGCTGTGGCTAGAACTTCCAATACTATATTGAATAGAAGTGGTGAAAGTGGACAACCTTGTCTTGTTCCTGATCTTAGTGGAAAAGCTTTTATTTTTTGCCCATTGAGTATGATGTTGGCTGTAGGTCTTTCATACATGGCCTGTATTATGTTCAGGAATGGTCCCTCTATTCCCATTTTTCTGAGTACCTTTATCATAAATGGGTGTCGAACCTTATCAAAAGCTTTTTCTGCATCTATTGATATGACCATGTGGTTTTTGTCTTTGCTTTTGTTTATTTGGTGTATTACATTTATTGATTTTTTTCCATTTTTTTATTTAATTATTTTTCACATTTATTGATTTGCGTATATTGAACCATCCTTGCATCCCTGGGATGAAT
>NW_028094874.1:0-5542 GCF_014824575.4 Sturnira hondurensis | reverse complement strand
GCCTCTTATGTTCCAAGCACGTAGTTCATTTTATGTTGGTTCATTCACTTCCCAATGCACAAACAGTCGCTAAGCACCGTGGTAAAAGCACTCAGTGAAAACAGAAGACAGTGGGTATTTGCCTCGAGAAGTGAACTTGGAGAGGACGAAACAGACAAAACCCTCTCACGTCCATGATTCCCAGATGGGAACGAGAACAGAGCAGGCCCCAGGGACCTAGACAAAGGGAACAGCCATGTGCCAGGTCACCGTCCCCTCTGTGCAGACACACTGTCTGCCAAGAGCAGCAGGTAGAGGCTGCCACATTCTATTTTAAAATTTACATCATTAATGCCTCTGGGAACACGGCATCCACCCCCTTCGGTCTCTGGAGGTTGTGACGATTTTCACTGATCAGGGGACACTTCACACCTACTGAGTCAGGTCTCCCCACAGCCATGCTTGAAAAGAGGAGATGCACTAACTTGAGACCTAGGAAGCTTTCTTACACCAAGGTTTAAGGAAGCTTCAAGGCACTTATGTCCACATTTCTAGCAATGCAGCACAACCAAATGGAGGTATATTCAAGATATAACATTGGCAGGGAAGAGAGAGACCTAACTGTGGAAAAGCAGAAGAAATACAAGGAAGCTTCCTGGAGGAGGTGACATGTGAGCCCAGACTGTCCCAGGATGACTGTGGAGGGAAGGGAGTCAGAGAGAACACCCTCCATTCCCAGCTCCTCTGTCCCAGCTGGGCCTCTGCTCAGGCCTCTCCCCAGTGAGATTCTGCTCCTCCCTGAGACCCCACAAGGAACACCCCCTCCTGGGAAGACCCCATGCTCTCTCCTCAGTAGGACCACGCGTTTCTAAAGGTCCTGAGCTCCCCCTTGGCACTGAGTCACAATGTATATCTTTATGCACGTGTGTGTTTATTTATTCACTAAGTAAAAGGTCTTTCTTCTTCAACCTTAGACAGGACTTCAGTTAATATGCTCCATTCACAGGGGGGAACACGGAGACCTAGAGAGTTCCTGGGACCTGCCTGTGGTGCCCTAACTCGCTGTTGGAAGAGATGGTGATTAGAAATCTCGCCCGGAGGTGGGAGCTTGAGGACAGAGAGCCGGAACCGCACACACTGAGTGCAAGGCGCACTCCGCTCACCAAACGCGGGGCAGAGACTGGGCGCAGACGAACACACGCGGGGCAGGGCTGACCGGTCCAGGCACCAGGCCCGCGGGGGCGAGGCGTCAGCGCCTTAAGGCCCCGGGGCGGGGCCTCCCAGGCTGTGAGTTCCCGCTGAAGCCCTTGGCTGAGCCTTGGAGGCGCTCGGGGAGGGGCGGGAGGACGCGGGACCAGCGCTGCTGCTCTGCTCTGTGCAGGGCTCCGCGGGTGTGCGCGTCGTGGTTCCCGCGGGGAGAGTCCCTGTTGTTGCGGAGGCGACTTGAGGGCCCGGCGTCCAGCGGGACGAGCGCCCGATGCGCGGACACATCCACCCCCGGGAGCGGTGTCCGCGCTGGGACTGCGACGCGGATCCACGGCTTGGACCGTGCCGGGTAGGTCGGTCGCCGAGGCCGGAAAGGACAGAGGCGGGGACAGGGCTGGGGACACACACATTAGCCGCATGGGGGGCCGAGTCCCGGAGCGCGCTGGGGAGGGCGGCGGGGCGGGGGCGGAGCTCAGTCGGGGAACCGGGGCCCTGGGCACGAAGGGGGCACTTGGGGTCTGGGCCCGACGGGGAGGGAGCGAGTCCGAGGAGCTGAGGGGGGCTGAGAATTAAAGAAGGCGAGGCCGTGGGGGTTCGTCAGCTCTGGTAACGGGCTGGACGTGGGAGAGGGAGGGATGGAGGAGACGGGGTGACCTCCTAGGGGGTGCGCGGCCGGGGGGGGGGGGGCGCGGTGGCGCGGCTTCTGCAGCAGGTGCTTTGAGAAGACACTTGGAGGGGGTTGGACGCTGGAGGGACCCAGGTGCACGGTCTGCTATGCAGTCACAGTGAAGCCCTGGGGCTGAGAAGGTTCTGGACCAGATGAGATCGTCCAGAGAAGAAGATCCAATGAGACAGAGCAAAGGACTGAGTCCTAAGAATGTGAGCAACTGTGACTGACATCAGCTAAAGAAGGTTCCAGAAAGTAAGAGAGGGTGTTAGGAGAATCCCGACAAAGTGGCATGGGGGGGGGGGCGGGGGCTGAGGCTGAGAGACCTAAGACGGTGGACAGACGTAGGAAGGGGGAGTACAGAGAAGCTGAAATGTGGGTTGGAAATCAGGGAGGCCCTGGGAGAGCAGGTTGGCTGCAGCAGGCCCCACAAGAGCCACCCCGCCATTGGCTGAGAAGTAGGTGGGGGTGGGGGTGGGAACCGGGGTGGGGCAGGCTATTCTTGGGGGCTGAGATGGCGTTTTGTCTGTCCTGGGCGGCCCATCGCTAGAACAGAGCAGTATTGGAGCCGGACTGTGCTGTTCTTTCAGGAAGTCGGGTATGACGGGAGGGAGAGAGGTGAGGTGTGTGCAGAATTGAGAGGACATTCAGGGTTTCTTCCAGTCACCTGGTACCTGGAGACCCGGTGCACCAGCCCCAGGAGACCAGAGGGGACCACATGGAGGGTGGAGAAGACAGGACCCTGTCACACACAGGAGGGAAAGGGTGGAGGGTGGGAGAGGGGGAGGCTGTGGGGGGTCCAGCTTTTGTTTCCTCTTTTCCTCATGTAGGCAAGTTGCTAAGGTGAGAGAAATGCCCAGGACCAGAAATTGGGGTGGAGACCGTCGAGGGCCTTTCCAGGACGTTGCAGAGCCCCAGACCTTTGATGGGACACATCTTCTCCAGNTGTGTGTCGTGTGTGAAGACAATATCTACCTCTTAGCAGATTTCAGCATCGTTTTCACTGCAGTCACCACGCTGCACACAGACGTCCAGAACTGACCCCTCCTGTGGGACTGAACCTTTGTGCCCTGTGCCCACATCCCCCCGTTCCCACCTGCCCCCACCCCTAATAAATGCCCTTCTGCTCTCTGGTTCTGGGAATTGTTCTGTCGTAGATTCTACAGACGTGAGGTCCTGCAGCATTTGTCTCTGTGTCTGACTGTGTCACTCACAGAATGTGCTCCAGGTGCATCCAGATTGTCACTGATGGCAGATGTCCTCCTTGTTAAAGCTGGAGACTATTCCATGTGTGTGTGTTTATCACAGTTCTCACTCACTCGTCATGGATGCACATGGAGGGTGTGTTCACACCTCGGCCACTGTGAGTAACGCTGCAGTGAACCTGGAGTGCGGGTGTCTCTTCAACGTCCAGAGTCATTTCCTTGGGACGTGTACTCAGAAGTGGCATTGCCGGGTCATAAGGCAGTTCTATTTTTAATTTTTTGATGAACTTCCACGGTGTGTTTTTTGTGTGTGTGGCTGCAAATAATACAACAAGTGATGAACGGAGAGCCAACCTATCAGATGCACTGTTTAAAACATTGGTAATCAGGATGCTCACAGACAAGGTTGAGTGTGGTCACAAAATAGAGAAAAAAGCTAAGGTTATGCAAAGTGAAGTAAAGAAAAATATACAGGGAACCAACAGTGAAAAGAAGGAAACTGGGACTCAGATCAATGGTTTGGAGCAGAAGGAACAAATAAACATTCAACCAGAACAGAATGAAGAAATAAGAATTCAAAAAAAAAAATGAGGAGAAGCTTAGGAACCTCCAGGAGAACTTTAAACGTTCCAACATCTGAATCATAAGGAAGCCAGAAGGAGAAGAAGAAAAATAAGAAATTGAAAGCTCAGTGGAGAACCAAATGAAGGAGAACTTCCTCAATGTGGCAAAGGAAATAGACTCCCAGGAAGTCCAGGAAGATCAAAGAGTCCCACAGAAGGTGGACCCACGGAGGAACACACCAAGGCACGTCATAATTAAGTTACCCAAGATTAAAGATAAGGAGAGAATTTTAAAAGCAGCAAGAGGAAAGGAGAGAGTTACGTACAAAGGGGTCCTCATAAGACCATCAGCTGATTTCTCAAAAGAAAGCTTGCAGGCAAAAGGGGCTGGAAGGAAGTATCCAAAGTCATGAAAGGCAAGGACTTAATCCAAGATGACTCTATCCAGCAAAACTTTCCTTTAGAATGGAAGGGCAGATAAAGTGCTTCCCAGATAAGGTCAAGTTCAAGGAGTTCATCATCACAAGCCCTTATTATATGAAATGTTTAAGGGACTTATTTAAGAAAAAGAAGATGATCAAAAATATAAACAGTAAAATGACAACAAACTCACAACTATCAATACCTGAACCTAAGAAAATGACCCAGTAAGCAAACAACTAGAACAGGAAAAGAATCAGAGAAATGGAGATCACAAGGAGGGTTATCAGCTGGGGGTGGAGGGGGAATGGGGGAAAGGTACAGGGAATAAGGAGCATAAATGGTGGGTACAAAGTAGACAGGGGAGGTTAAGGATAGTACAGGAAATAGAGAAACCAAAGCACTTACATGCATGACACAGGGACATGAACCGTGGTGGGGGGATTTCCTGAGGGGGTGGGGAATGCTGGGTGGAGGGGGCAAAGGGGGAAGAATTGGGACTACTGTAATGGCATCATCAATAAAATGTAATTAAAAATAAAATTATTTTTGAGTAACATTACATTCACAGAAGAGCTGTCAAGCTAGAAGACTGAGCCCCCTGCGCCCCACACTCAGTGTCCCTGTTGGTCACGCCCAGTGATGTCACGTCGGGACTGAGAAGGCAGCATCCGCCCTGTCGCACTGCTGTTCACTGAACTGCAGACTCGCTTGGGCCTCACTGCTCTCCCACCAATTCTCCTCCTCTGTTCGGGTTGGGGGGTCAGATCCAGGCACCTCAGGGCATCCGGTTCCCACGTCTCTCCTGTCTCCTCCCATCTGTTGAATTTCTTTACTCGTTTTCATAACCTTGAAAATTTTGAAAAATACCAAACAGATAATTTGCAGAATGGTACTTATTTTGGGTTTGTTTGATGTTCCTTCACGATTCAATTGGGGTTTTATGTTTTGGGAAACAATACCATAGAGGCAAAGTGCCCTTCTCATCGCATCCTATCAGAGGGCGCATGGTATGAACATGACCTTCATCACAGGGTTCAGGTTATTATGTCTGCCAAGTGCTCCACTGTAAGACACCGTTGACCTTTGACAACATGGAAGTTAGTGGCACCGGTCCCCGGCACAGTTGAAAATCTTCATGGAACTTTTGACTCACCCAAAACTTAACTACCAAAGCTTACTGCGGGCCAGACGCCTTGCTGGTAACAGTCGGTTAACGCAGTTTGCGTGTTACATGTGCTCTGTTCCGCACCCAGACACAAAGGAGCTGTGTGGAAGCAAGTGTCATTCAGAAAGTCACCAGAAAGAGGACACACACGGACAACACTGCACACGTCACTGAAGCAAATCCGGGTGCGAGGGCACATGCCCGTGCACACCCGTGTTGTTCAAGGGTCACTGCAGTCACTTTACCATTAGTGGTAATTGTCACTCTCCATATTCCACGTTCTGGAAGAAAGTTGCCACGTCCGGCCCACATTCACAAGGAGGGATTCAGCTCC
>NW_028094873.1:0-820 GCF_014824575.4 Sturnira hondurensis | reverse complement strand
CTAAAATCCTCAACAAAATATTGGCAAATCGCATCCAACAATACATCAAAAAAAATCATACACCACAACCAAGTGGGATTCATTTCAGGGATGCAAGGATGGTTCAATATCCGCAAATCAGTAAATGTAATACACCACATAAACAAAGGCAAGGACAAAAACCACGTGGTCATATCAATAGATGTGGAAAAAGCTTTTGATAAGATACAGCACCCATTTATGATAAAGGTACTCAGCAAAGTGGGAATAGAGGGAGCATTCCTCAATATAATAAAGGCCATATATGAAAGACCTACAGCCAACATCATACTCAATGGGCAAAAACTAAAAGCTTTTCCACTAAGATCAGGAACAAGACAACGTTGTCCACTTTCACCACTTCTATTTAATATAGTATTGGAAGTTTTAGCCTCAACGATTAGGCAAGAAAAGGAAATAAAAGGCATTCAAATTGGAAAGGAGGAAACAAAAGTGTCATTGTTTGCAGATGACATGATAGTGTACATGGAAAATCCTATAGACTCTACTAAAAACTGCTTGAACTAATACATGAATTTAGCAAAACAGTGGGATACAAAGTCAATATCCAGAAATCAAAGGCATTTTTGTATACCAACAATGAAATAGTAGAAGCAGAAATCAAGAAAAAAATACCATTCGGTATAGCAAAAACAAAAATAAAGTATCTGGTAATAAATCTAACCAAGGAGGTAAAAGACCTGTATGCAGAAAACTACACAACACTGAAGACAGATATCAAGGAAGACACAAACAAATGGAAACATATACCATATTCATGGATTGGAAGAATTAACATCAT
>NW_028094872.1:0-1417 GCF_014824575.4 Sturnira hondurensis | reverse complement strand
GGGGTCTCAGTCCTTGCCCTTGGTGATTAAAGTGAATCTCAGTCAGGTGTGGTTATGGGCAGGGAAATGGACTGTGTGAAAGAAGAAGAACATCATGGGCCCATGTTTTCTCCATCAACGACTTCCATGTCCAGTTTGCAAGTCGAACGGTTCAGCAACCTCTCCAAGGCGTAGCTCTCTTCCGAATACCACTCAGCCTTACTGTCCATTTCCCTTAGAAGTGGGTGATGGTAGGAGCTGCTGAAATGCTTTCAAGATTTCGTGTTGAAACTAAAGATTGATTGAGAACAACTCTCAAGCAACTGCTAACTTCTGCCTCTTAACTTTTGATGAGACACTGCGTGGGAGCATCCTCCTGGGACAGAGTTCTTACATTTTTGGTATGGAATGACCTTTGGTTGTGATTGTATTGAGCACTGGGTTTCTGCTCTCTGCTTCTAACCCAGCCCTCTTTTTCCCTTAGATTGTAAGTGTCAAAGGAGCCATGTGTTATTCCAACACTGCTGTAGAGTTTTGCTGCATTATTAATCATCTACCACTAATAAATTGTTTTATATGCTGTATGTTTTTAAAATAGATGTTTTAAAGAGAATCTTTAGATTTACAGGAAAAAAAGAACAAAAAGTATATAATTCCCATATACCCCTTTCCTTAGTTTCTCCTATTATTTTTTTTCAATTTTATTTATTTATCTTTAGAGGGGAAGGGAAGGAGAGAGGGAGAGAAATATCAATGTATGGTTGCCTCTCATGCGTCCCCTGCTGGGAACTGGCCTGCAACCCAGGCATGTGCCCTGACTGGGAATCAAACTGTGATCCTTGGGTTCTCAGGCCTGCATTCAATCCACTGAGCTACACCAGCCAGGGCCCAATTTCTCTTATTATTAACATCTTGTGTTGGTGATACACTTGTTACAATTGATAAACCAACATTGATACATTATTATTAACTAAAGTTTGGGGTCACTCTTTGTGATAAACAGTTCTGAGTTTCACGTTTATCTACCATTATAGTATTGTACCACATAGTCTCACTGCCCTAAAAATCCTATGTGCTCCACCTATTCATCTCTCCTACCCCTTTATACCTTACAACCACTGATTTTTTTTCTACTATCTCCATAATTTTGCCTTTTCCAGAATATCACACAGTTGGAATCATACAGGATGTAGTTTTTTTTTTTCCACAATGGCTTTTCACTTAGCGATATGCATTTAAAATTTCTCTGTGTCTTTTTGCAACTTGATACAGATTTCTTTTGCTGAATAATACTCCATTGTATGGATGCACTATGCTTGTTTATCCATTCACCTCTGAAAGGCATCGGTTTGATTCTAGTTTTTTTGTTGTTGTTGTTGTTGTTTTAAGATTTTATTTATTTATCTTTAGAGGGGAAGGGAAGGAGAGAGGGAGAGAG
>NW_028094871.1:0-762 GCF_014824575.4 Sturnira hondurensis | reverse complement strand
TCAGGACAGAGGTCGCTTTCAGAGGAGGGGAAAAGTTAGCTTGGGGCAGATTAGCACAGGGTAAAGTGAGCATGGTCAGGGGGTACAGCAAGGTCCTATTTTCATGGCGACTGGGAGATTTCAGACCCCCTGTGCATAGAAGCTGACTTGTCTCTCACTGTAGCTCAGCCCCTGCCTGGTGCACCTGCAGCCTGGTGTCAGAGACACCCTCCCTCCCAGGCCCTGAGGTGGGGGTGGTCAGCTCACAGATGTGCAGGCCCAGCAGGCTGCCAGCCCACAGCTGCCAGACTCTCTGGCTTCCCTGTGTGAACCTCCAGCTCTTTGGTGACTTGGAGCTGCCCTCAGCACTGCTGCTGGGTGTCCACAGCAGCCCAGGGACAGGGCCTATAAGGGCAGGGAGCTCTGGAGCCACAACAGACCAGGAGGGGCCTCCTTGGAGCCTCATCACAACTGCCTCTGCCCCAGTCACACCCAAACACGTGGAAGGCGGACTGGGGGTCCCAGTGTCCCATAGCAGCTGTCTGACCCCTCCCCTGAATCTGAACGTTGGGGTCCCTCCAGGGAAGGGGCTGCCCAGCTCTCTCTCATCTTGGTGGCCCTGCTGCTACAAGGCCTGAGTGTCCCTTCCACGTTACACCACTTTCCCATTCACTTTGTGTGATTTTTTATTGTGGAAAACTGGAAACACAAACATAAAAACGCAGATGAATAGAAATGACCTCATGTTTCTATCAACAAGTCCACAAAAAGTCACCGATTCAC
>NW_028094870.1:0-646 GCF_014824575.4 Sturnira hondurensis | reverse complement strand
GGGCCCCCCCTTGGCTGCACCCTGTATCATGAGTGCCTTTTGGAATGTGTTTTTTGCATGAAAGTGTCATTGCAATAAGGAATGTTTTGCATTTGGGGGAGTGGTGTAATATTTGGAGTTTTCTCCAAATGGAAAACGATTAGTAGCTCATTTTAATGACTTCTGGATAATATGAGAATTTTAGTTTTTCAAGTCTCCTTTTTTTACCCCAAAGTTAAAAGAAGGGTTCACTAAGGAAAAATTGAAAGCAGAAACAAATGAACTGGCTTGATCGTAATAACGACAAAAGTATTTCATGTACAATTTTTACAAGATTTTGTATATTTTATTTTTAGAAAAAGGAGAAGTGTGGGAGAAAAACATTATTGATATGACAGAGAAACATCAGTTGGTTGCCCGTTGTTTGTACCCGGAGGGGGACCAAACTTGTAAGCCAGGCATGTGCCCTCACTCTGGATCAAACCAGTGACCTTTCCCTTTGTGGGACAGAGCCCAAGCCAGCCCATCGTAAAGGACTCAGTGTGTTTGTTAAATTATGCTGATATCTGTTATCTGATTCAATATATAGTATAAACAAAGAAGTTATAATTAACTAGGTTTGCTGTGATAATCTCCATAAAAGAGATGAGGGAACTGAGGACCAAAT
>NW_028094869.1:0-563 GCF_014824575.4 Sturnira hondurensis | reverse complement strand
ATGATGTCACCATCTGTTGCTGGCGTCCTGATCAGTGAGAGCATTAAGTTAAGGCTTGTACAGTGCCCGACACAGGGTGAGAGCCACGCAGGTTTCAGTAAGTTGTGAAAAGTACATATTTTATTGTATCTTTACAGTGAAACCAGCCCCCACGCAGGCGGTGTGCCTGCCGTCCTCTCGTCGTGTCTCGGGGACCCGCCCGCTCCAGCACAGCGAGCAGGGCTCAGTCTCTCCCGAGGGCAGCGCCCACGGGGCACCCGGTCCCCTAGGCGGGCACGTCCAGGCTCTGCCCTTTGTCACAGGGATCACTGGTTTCAAAATACCCGGTCACAGGTGTCACGTCCCCCTGCTGCAGGCCGGCCTGTCGGGTTGTCCCCAGAATCCGGTTTTGCGTCCATCACTGAGCAGTTGGGATGCAGGTGGTCATGTGTCCCCAATAGCACAGGTGCCCATCCACAGCAACACCATTCAAACCATGAGCACAAGGGCCTGAGGGACTGTCTCCCACAGACCGGCCACCAGAGGGCGCAACCACCTCGTTTTCACTTCTGCTGCCCATTTCA